>NC_056524.1:114561606-114691146 GCF_019175285.1 Sceloporus undulatus
GCAGCCTCCTCCACCTCAGGCCTCGCTGCCCTCCTTTTCCTCCGCGCGACCATGCGCGGGGGAGGAGGAGGAGGGCAGCGAGGCCCCAGGGTTGCCTTGCAACCCCGCTACAACCGGGCTTTTCCCGGTTTTTGGCTGCACCCGTGCCGTGACCGGGCAGGTGCAGCCAAAACCGGGAAAAACCCGGTTGCAACCGGGTTATGGCAACCCTATCTGTACCATCAAGTACAGATCAGGCCTTAAATGATAGATGGGCACTTTCATTTTCATTTTGCATTTTCAACTGTTTGTTGTTCTTATTTTTTCTTGAAAACCAAGTGAATATGTTATCCGTTAAAACTATTTTCTAGCTATTGATGAACTTTGAAGAATGGCTTTAATTTTTCAGAACGTTCTATCAGTTTTGGCTCAATAAAATGAGAAAGAACACACATAATTATTCTTTATGCACATGTCAGTTACAGGTCTATACTGCCTTTCCTCCAATTTCATCCTCACAACAACTTTGAGATGTAGGTCAGGCTGAAAGAGAGACAGAGTGGCTAGCCTAAGGTCACCCAGTGAGTTTCATGGATGAGTGATTAGAATTTGGATCACCAATGTCCCAGTTTAACGCTTTCAATTACTGCACCACACCAGCTCTCATCTGTACAATCAGGCCAATGCCATGTCCTTCACGTAGCCCCAAGTCTTACTTCTGTTGTCAATACCACAAGTTAATCAGAGAACAAATTTTAATCATCGAATGACATGTCACTTGAATAATCATACTGATTAGAATTGATCAAGCTTGCAGCCCTAATTAACTATAACCCATTATGGGTGCTGTCAAATAAAATGTTAAATGACACTGGTTAGACTTTAGCAAACTCCCCCGCACACTCAAATGGTAGCCCATCACCCAAATCAAATTGCTACTGCCAAATAGACTACCGGTAGTTCACTGAGGAAATGGAATATACCTAAGTGCTGACTGAACAAGTTGTCCTTTATTCAGTGGGACTACTCTAGAAGCAGTTGTTGTTCCCTTGTACCAGAGCATACAGTACTAATAATCAACTGCATTTGTTAGCAGGACAATTCAATGGCACAGGAAAAAAGAATAATGCGGAAAATAGTCTCATGTGCGCAATGTGTTCTGCACAGAGTTCCAAGCTGCAGCTCTGTGACAGTGCATTTGCTTTGCTTGCTAAAGGTCCTAGGTTCAATCTGCAGCATCCCCAGTTAAAAATAGGTCAGATTTCAGGAGTTTGAAAGATCTTTGACTGATGGCCAGAAGAGTGACAAGCAATCAAAGTGGAAAATGCTGATCTAATCTCAAGCAGCTTCATACGAACTGCATTCTGTAGCCACCCAAACCTGTTACTTATAGCAGGCATTTTTTCATCATAACATGCATTTTATTCCAGATGGCCATTTGTTTGTTATTTAATTTTCTTTCCATGCATGTTTTCTCACTGGAGCTTAGGGCAAAGAAAAGGTGTAATTTACAGCTTTTTAGAATAAATCAAGCTACGTGCTTAGCATTCTGTAGAAAATCCACCTTGAACAATTGACTGGTTAAAAATTGTGAAATAACAGCAAAATATTTAAAGAATGTATTTGAACAACAAAACCCCAGAAATGCACTAACTTCCATGGTGAAATGCAATGTTTATTTTCCCTTCATCTTTTGTTGAAATGGTGACTAGTGGGGGATTCTGAGAGATAGTTTCTACTTCTATCACCACTGCCCTTGTGGCCCAACTATTTCTTTCTCTATTCTAAATTATCCATTTTGCTGGAATGAGGCCAGCCATAAGCACCAGCCAAATGGCCACCCTTCACTACTGGGCCAACTGAGGAGCACCATCCATTAAGTCACAGGATAACAGAAATATGGTCAAAGGAAAAAAAAGTTCCATACATGAGGAGTTGGCAGGAGCAGCCTTTACACATATCTGTAACTTGCCCCATGAGAGCCAGTGTGGTATAGTGGTTTGAACATTGGTCTATGACTCTGGAGACCAGGGTTCAAATCCCTTCTCAGCTATGGGAAGCCCACTGGGGTGACCTTAGGCAAGTCACATTCTCTCAGCCTCAGGGGAAGACAAAAGTAAGCCCCCTCTGAACAAATCTTACCAAGAAAACCCCATGATAGGTTCATCTAAGGGTCACCATAATCTGAAAACAACTTGAAGGCACACAACAACATATTCTATGCATTCTGTATAGACCTTTCTTTATTAAAAAAAAATGAGATCAACAGCTTTGCTTAGCCCACCTGCATAGCATTTTAACCACAAGACAGACCAGTTTACACGTGCATGTTTATTACTTAATGACTGAGGTGGATTGGCATTTCTCTATTTTGTTTATCAAAACCAAGCACACACACAAAATTTCCCTTGGGTAACTGACCAATCAAACGTTGTGAAATAATGCCAAATATTTAAAGAATGTGTCTGAATGACAAAAAGCCACAAATACACTAATTACAAAGGTGAAAGGTAATGCTTATTTTGCCCTTGTATTTTGTGCAGAACAATCTCAGAGCCATGCAGAAAAATGGTAATACAAACTATGGCGGGGTACAAACCGCCGCTTTGCGGCGCTTTCCCGCCGCCGCCATTTGCTCCGTGCGGGAGCCGCAGCAGCCAAACCGCGCGACTCCCGTGTGGAGCAAAAAAGGAGCTCCATTTCGGAGCGTCTTTCTGCGGCGCATCTATGATGTCGCGAGGCGCCTGGCGCGGACTCGCGACGTCATAGGCGCCGCGACACATCTGGATGCTGTGCGTCCAGTACGTAAAGATGGCGGCGCCCATGTAGAAGGTGCGCCGCCATCTTGTACGTATAGGATACGTACTAGGGTTAGGGGGGTGCGGAAGCACCGCCCCTTCCTAACCCTAGTACGTATCCTATACGTACTATATGACGGTGTGTATCCCGCCTATGTAAGAATCTTACCAAAGCCTCCAGCCTCAACCCAAAGCTTTATTAATGAGCCAACATGGCACAGTGGTTTCAATGTTGGTCTATGACTCTGGAGACCTGGGTTCAATTCCCAGCTTGGCCCTGAAACCCATTGGGTGACCTTGGGCAGGTCACATGCTCTCAGCCTCAGGGGAAGGCAATGACAAACCTCCTCTGAACAAATCTTGCCAAGAAAACCCCATGCTAGGGTCCCCATAAGTCGGAAATGACTTGAAGGCACACAACACCTCCCCCTCTAAAAACACAAATTCACAAAATTTTATGCTAGTCCCAACTCCTGAAAACTTGTGATTTGTGTAGGTTGGCAGTTTATTTTATTAGTTTAATAAATGTATACCCAATCTTTTATCCAACAAGTTCAAGATGTCATACTTAAGTCTCTTCCTCCCAGTCAAAACAACCCTAGAAAGTAGGGATGCATCAGCACTGCAGAAATGATCCAGTCTACCATGGTTCAGTGCTATGGAACCCAGGGAACTTGTTGTGGCACCATAGCTCTCTGACAAAGAAGCCTAAAATCTCACAAAACTACATTCCACAGAATTCCATAGCATTGAGCCATGTCAGTTAAAGTGGTGTCAACCTGGATTATTTCTGCAGTGTTGATGCAGCCTATCAGCCTCTGAGAGATTAAGAAAGAGGCTTGTGTAGTCACTTGATAAATTGCATGGCTCAGTGGTACAGGTGACTAACCCAGATCTCCCAAACTCCAGTCCGTGATATCCCTGCCACAAGACATCCTTCACCCTCATTTTATTATATCTCTCTTCTAGTTCATAACCCTTATCACACGCCAGACCCAGAATTCCGCGCACACACCCCATTCATACATTTACTTACTCATCTTGGCATAATGTAGATCCTATCTCCCACCTTTGTCCCCTGAAATAAACTTGTCATTTTATAACCATATCCATTTTTTTGCATTTCTATTACTATTTACAAACATACACCCTGCCCATCCATTTGTATAAATGTCTGTCCACATTTTTCCCTCCATGCATCTGATGGACACTGTCTCTGAAAGCTTATGCTACAAACTTCTTTCTTCCAGTCTCAAAGGTGCTGATACAGACTAACATGGCACTGCATTTGATTAATTTACACTGATTCCTATTCAAAAAGAAGGCAAGGATAAGAGACTACTGTACTTCTGCATCTTTCTAGAGATGCTTTGGAGTCCTTTACCATCTCACCCTATTAACTTACAGTGGGAGTGGAACCATACCAGACCTTGGAAAGAATGAACCTGATGAAATAGTGAAGCCATACAAAACTAAGCTGTGATCAGTTTATATGTAGAGTCACAGATCATCACCCTACCACTGCCCAGTTACGGATGACTTCAACATCTCACTATGCCTAGACTTGACCAGGAAGTCATTCAACTGAGGAGAGAGAAAAGATCTGGTTTTACTTTGCCTGGGCTGGCTTTTTATTCAGCATGTGGCAGACAATGCATGGAGACACATGGATGGTACCTCTAAAATGTTGCCATTTACTTCCACAATCCAACTTCTTCTTTTTTAAGGAGCAGAGTGGTATGGTGCATCCATGTGTGTATGTGCATTTGTACTGTACTTGCAAATAATTGATTGTACTTGCATATAATTTTATTTCCATATAATTAACAGTGTGTGCATTTTAATTATATTACAAACACTACCACTATTCTCCATCCCATCCCAAATTCTAACCATACAAAGCCTGATGTGGAGAGAAGAACGCATACGTAAGTTCACTTCTCACTCTTTCCTTTATTTTTCATTCCTGCTCAGAGATGCAGTCAGTCAATCAAAAGCCCAATGGAATAAAACTAACCTCAAAGCTTGACTGGGAATGGAGACAGACAAACAGTCTCAAGAGAGCTGTAGAGCAGGGGCTGTGTATATTTACATATGTGTGTGTGTTGGCAAAGCCAAGAAGCATGGTGTTTTTACCATCAGACAGTATCAAGATCAATGATTCCTGAGGGCCTCCATGTCATTGTGGCAATAAATCTGCTCCAATTTTGAAGAGTGAACTTTAACGCAGCTATCCTAGTTACTGAACCAATAGGCAGAGCCAGCACATTGGATAGCTACTTTAAAGTTCAAACTACAACCCAATGCAAATTACACACCATACTGTCATGGAAGTCATCAACTGCCACTGGACAGGAACAATTTGTTGTCGTTATATGCCTTCAAGTCATTTCTGACTTATGGCAACCCTAAAGGGACCCTTAGAGTGTAGTAGAGTTCCCTTCTTTGGAGGTTTTTAAACAGAGGATGGATGGCCATCTGTTAGGGGTGCTTTTGTTCTGTGTTCCTGCATAGCAGGGGATTGGACTGGATGGTTTTTGGGGTCTCTTCCAACTCTATAATCCTATCATGGAGTTTTCTTGGCAAATTTCTTCAGAGAGGTTTGTCCTTGCCTTCTTCTGAGTCTGGGAGTGTGAGTTGCCAAGACTTTGCATTGTTGAGTGGGGATTTGAATCCTGGTCTCCTGGAGTCCTAGTCCAATATTCAAGCCACAACACAACATTGGCTCTCTCAGGTGCAAAAGCATACCTGTGAGAGACTACATTAGATCATGGAATATTTACTCACTATCAAGTAAACAAAAACAAACAAACCACTTCATTTATATACCACTTCATACTGAACTAACAGTGTTTAAGCGGTTTACAACTGTAAACTAATTGCCTTCAACAACCTGGGTACTCAGTAGACAGTAAACTGATCAGCATCATTTTAAGATTACAGTTACAACTTGAATGGGTAAGTAAGCCACCAGAGAGCATAACAGGACTTTCACATACTACCCTATTCCTTCAAACACAATGTTTTGTTTCAATACTGAGTCACTTTATACATTCAGCTGTGAGTCATCAAGTGTTGACTAATCAAGTGATAAGAAAGGAACTGGTGTAAATACACCTGTGAAACAGCACAAAGAACCTTCTTTCTGATGTACCTGAACCATCTGGTCAAAGGAAAGAAATGCACTACCACGGGACTAGACAGCCAGCAAGGTTTGGGGATTTGAGTGTTGGACTCTGGAGACCTGGATTCGATTCCCTGCTAAGACCTGGAGACCCACTGAGTGGGCAAGTCATAGTCTCAGCCCCAGAGGGAAGCAGAGGTAAACCCCTTCTGAACAAATTTTGCCAAGAAAATCCTGCAATAGGGTTACCGTGAGTCAGAAACTCCCAGGAGTCTTGGCCATCAGTTACAATAGGTGAGATTCTTAGGATTTAAAATCCAAAACATTTGGAGGATCAAAGCTTGAGAACCAAGAATTAGAGTGTGGTGTTTTATCATAATGCTTTTTATGTTCTCTTTCCTCGGTCCCACTGAAACCGGGGATACTGTATATACGTTGGATTCACATCTGCAGCTTGTGATGGAACAAATCCACACAAACCTGTTTGCTGACCTATTCATTGGGAGTAGATACAGAAGGCCCTTCCATGCTGCAGGACTCTTAAATTCTGTTCCATTACTGCTGCCACTTTTGTTCTGTTTTGGAAATTAATCCCTTTACTTGGATGATACATCAAGCATACACTGGGTTCTCTTTTTAGATCTGCACATCGATATTCCCACAAAGCTGAAGGGCAGCCATCCCACAGAGAAGCCACCTTGAATATATTGATCCCCCCTATATTGCCCAGGTATCTCTTCTGAAAGAGGGGTGTGACTCCCAGCATACAGAAAAGGGGCAAGATTTGTTTTCTTCATGGCAGCCAAGACCAACTGAACACATGTTGCTGCCAAACCCTGGAAAATAAAAGCCCACTGATGAGGATGGGCTGCAGACCACCAGCAAGTCCGCAAACACTGGACTCCTTTCAAATGAACTGCCACACTCCTGTGCAACTCCCTGTCCTTTCCATGGGACTTCAATGGGGCTTCCTCAGGAGACCTTCATGGGTCCGCTCTGTCTCTTTTGCAGCACCTCCCACGCCCACCTTTGTTGTGCTGGAGGTGGGCCTTCAAACCCTTTCCGACTCATCCTGACCTTATTAAGGCAGTGGGGCTTTTCTTGGCAGCTTTCTTCAGAGGGGGTTTGCCAGGGCCATCCCCTGAGGCTGAGAGAGTGTGACCTGCCCAGTGCGTTGGAGCTGGGATTCAAAACCTGCTCTCCAGAGTCCTGTAGTCACAAGGCTCAAACCCCTCCACCACGCCCACCTTGGCAAACCTGGAATGTGGTGCATCCATACTGGAGAAACAATCCAGTTTGGCAACGCTTTAAATGCCATGGCTTAAGGCTATGGAAGTCTGGGAGTTGGAGTTTGTTGTGGGGCCCAAACAAACTCCAATTCCCAGACTTCCATAGCCTTGAGCCAGAAAGATTTAAAGTGGTGCCAACCCGGCTTATTTCTCCAGTGTGGATGCAGTGAAGCAGAAGAGGAAGGCCAGTAGTTTGGGATGTTGTCCCAATCCCTGCCATCCTAACCCCCCAGCTACTTAATCAAGGCTGTATCTCGCCTGTCCTCCTCCCTTCAGGGCAATGGTTCCAGATGGGGAAAGCAAACCCGGGGCCGCCCCTTTCCTCCGACCTCCCTCCTTCTCCGTCCCAGCCTCCCTCCGGCTTCCTTTGTGCCCAGGCTTTGTGGGGCCTCCTCGGGGCGACCCCGGCGTCCTCCTTTTCCAGGACACCAATCCACACTCCCACCTTCTGCCCAGGAGGGCTTTCAATAGCACCTCCATTTTGAGCATTCACAAGAAGCACGCATTTATACCGATATTAAGTGGCATTTTGTTTGAATGCTTTGCTTTGGTGACGTCCCTATATATTCCCTACAACGTCCTCCATTTTATGGTGCCCGGTCCTCCTTTGTGGTTCGGGACTCCCGGGGGGCAACTTGGGAAGCCTGGCCGAAGAGACAAAAGGCAGGCACCAAGTTGGGGAAGGAGGAGGAGGAGGGCCTGGCAGGGACAGTCCTCCTTTGGCCTCCATTCCAGCCTCAGTGACCCTCCCTTTGGAGCAGGACGGGGTTGCATTACATTTCGAAAGGAGGGGTTTTAAGCTTTGCTTCGGTCGCCTTTGTCCTCCTTTGTGACCAAGACCCCCTCCAGAGACCCCCCTTCTCTCAAGACTTGAAGCCCCTCAAGAAGGCACTACCCAGAAGCCTCCCTCGCCGCCCCTGAAGCAACCCACCCCCCCTTGCCCTCAGCCAAGCCAGACCCAGAGGACCCAGAGCCAGCCCTCCTCCTCCTCCGCTTCCCATTGTTCCTTCTCTTTTGGCTCACCCAGGAGGCTCCTGTGGCTCCTCGCCGTCCCAAGAAGTCGGGCTGGGGCTGGGAGGGTCTCAGCCATTAAAGGTCCCAAGAGGAGGAGGGAGAGGGAGGTCTGGGGGCGAAGAAGGGGCCCGGGTCGCCATGGCTAGGAAAAGAAGGAGAAGGCAAAGAAGGGAGGGAGGGAGGGGAAAGGAAGGGACCCAGAGCCCCCTCGCCCTCCCAAGAAGCGGGGCTCTCCGCTTGGAAGAATGAGGAGGAGGAGGATGGTGATGATGATGATGGTGGAGCCGCCTCCTGTGCCTCCTCTTCCTCCTCCCCCGATGGCCAGCCCGGCCCCCGCCTCAAGGGGAGGAGGAGGAGGAGAAGCAAAGGGAAGGGAAGGGAAGGTGGTGGTCAAGAGCCCCCTCCAGCGGCCTCTCAGGACCCCTCTCAGCCCGGCCAAGAGGCCAGTCCCACAAAATAATAATAATAATAATAATAATAATAATAATAATAATAATAATAATAATAATAATAATAATAATAATAATAATAATACGATTTATTTATAGTCCGCCTTTCCCTTGCGGAACCAAGGCGGGCTATCAATACAAATAAGACACACACAGCCCCACAAACACAGAGACCCAAAGTGAGGGAAAGGCGCCCCTTCTTCCTTCTCCTCAGAGGATGCAGAAGGGCGGGAAGAGTCCGCTCCCTGGTTTTTAGTCTTAGATACACCTATTATACCTTGGCCCTGTTCGGAGGGGGGCGTCCTCCTTTTCCCCCCCACGTCCTACATTTCACCCTTCTGCCCTGGAGGCCTTCCCAAACCTCCTCCCTCCTGAACATCCCCAGAAAGCATGGCTTTTTTTCTTTGTATGGGTGTGTTTTGTGGTGGGGTTTTTAAAGCTTGTATTTGGGCGTGTCCTCCCTTTTTTTGTCCTTTCGGGTCCTCCTTCGCATTGAGGACCTTTGTGTGTGGTTGTGTGTGTTGTGGTTGTGTGAGAAAGAGAGGAAGAAGGGCTGCCCTTTTTCCCTGCGCAAAAAGAAAAAGGGGCGCGGCGGCCTCCTCTGGGGCTGCTGCGGGACGAAGGCGGCACGGCATTCAAAGGCACGCGGGGACAAAGGGCCTAGTGGTTAGAGCAAGGGCGGGTCGGGTGGCTCTTTTGGGGTGTGTCCTTGCCTCGAGTGGGGGCCGCCAAGCCTTAGTCCTCTTGAGCGGAGCTCCCCACAGAGAAAGCACGGAGTCGGGTTTTATCCCTGCCTTTGCTGAGGGGCGTTTTCCAGGCGAAGGGCTGTTCTTCTGCCTTCTTCAAAGGGTTTCATAAGGATCCAGACGCCCCTTGCCTGCCACTTGGAATAGTGCTTTCCTATTGTTTTACTTAATTTAATGAATTGTTGGTGTTGTGTGCTCCTTTAGGTCGTTTCCAACTTGGTTTCGTGGCAAGCGTCTGCAGAAGAGGTTTGCCATTGCCTTCCCCTGAGGCTGAGAGAGTGTGACTCCAGAGTCATAGTCCAACACATACTACACCACACTGGCTCTCTTATTTACCTTATTTATATCCCCCCCCATTTCTGCCAGACCAAGAACATGCTGCCTGGGAATGTAGTGGAGTCTCCCTCCTTAGAGGTCTTTAAGCAGAGGCTGGATGGCCATCTGTCAAGGATGCTTTGATTGAGACTTCCTGCATGGCAGAAGGGGGTTGAGATGGATGGCCCTTGGGGTCTCTTCCAACTCTAGGATTCCATGATTCTATATGCCAGACTGGCTGTCTCATTTGTATATACTGTATATACTCATGTGTAAGTCTAAAAATGTAGGTCAAAAAATTGACTGAAAAAACCTGAGTCAACTTATCCACAGGTAAATGTAAGTAATGTACTTTAACTCTTATTTATAAAAGGAACTATCCCCCAGTGAAAGGCAAGAGCATAATCTCTCCTGGAAGCACTCACTCTTCCCTGCCATTCTCTCATCCATTCAGCCTTTAGGGTGAGCACAAACAGTTATGGCTGCTGGAATTTTGTTATTTGTCATCATTTTCCTCTAGTTTATCCTTTATATCTTTTGTTAGATGCACCTAAATTTTACCCTCAACTTATCCACGGTTCATATCAAAATCCACAATTTTGGCCTCAAAATTTGCCCTCGACTTATACATTAGTTGAGTATATACGGCAACTTTATTTATATGCCACCTTTCTCCCAGGCTGGGACCCAAGGCTTCCTAACATGGCTTCCAGAGGGACAGTGGCACCATCACCAGTGGGAAAGCGCACTGCATATTGTAGTGTGCTCCTCACTTTTGTGGTAAGAAGAAAGACAGGAAAAGCCACATAGGAGGCTTATAAAAAATAGGAAGACATTATCTGGACACCCCCATCAAATCCTGTGCATGGTTAAAATCCTCATAAGGAAGCACCCCACCAAAAGATGTTCATAAAGAATGGGATAACTGTGCTGCATGTCTTGACTAGGAGGCATGTCTATGGAAAGCACCTTACCCAAACATGGCTTCTGAAGACCAGTCAAGTGACTGAAGTTTTCTGATTGTGAGATGTGTAGCTCAGCAGAGGTAGACCTCATGCAGTCCATGAGTTCAGTGGTTGTCATTCTTGCTCACAACCCCTTTGAGAATCTGGTGGAAGCTAGAGTTCATTGTTTTATGTTTTCAAATTGGGAAACAGATTCCACTCCAGCACAGACAGACATACCTAAGTATTTGGTCGTGCCAAACAAGACACACATTACTACTATCAGAAAACTTTATCAGGGGTAGTTGGTGCAGCAGGAGATATACAACAGACAAGAAATCCATCCTCAAAGCCATTGGTAAAATTGAGTCTCTATTACTTTGAGTACTCTATTACTTAGAGTACATATGGATCATATGAAAAAGCCAAACTTCCTCTTTATTGATTTCTATGGCTGCATCCTCACTGCAGAAATAATCCAAGTTGACCCTACTTTAATTTCCATGGCTCAATGCTATGGAATTCTGGGAAGCGTAATTTGTTGTGGCGCCAGAGCTCTCTGACAGAGAATGCCAAATGTCCCATAAAATTACAATTTGTAGATTTCCATAGCATTAAGCCATGGCAGTTAAAGTGTGGTCAACCTGGATTACTTCTGTACAAGGAAGTTCTTCATCAGGCAAGATGCTACAGACTTTTTTTTACAATATGTTACAAATTTTTCTCCTGTTTGGTTTGTAACATCTTGCCTGATGAAGAAGCCCATGGAGCTTCGAAAGCTTGCAACAAATACATTGTGCATTTTGGTTGGCCAATAAAGATATCACTGATGGATTTTTGTTTGCACATTGCAGTTTGATACCACTTTTAACCATCCAGCTTAGATGCCACAGAATACTGGGAGATTTGTAATTTGTGAGCTCAATGAAATTCTCGAGTGAAGCCTCCTGAACTATACATAGCATGAGAAGTCAACATTAAACTATAAATACCAAAATTCAGTAGAATGGCGTCATGGCAGTTAAGGCAGTATTAAAGCACTGATATCATATAGTGCAGATATCCCACTGCAGAGTTGACAACTTGATAATACACTTGCTTTTTTGTACAGACTACTGGCCACAGACCCCTAACTGTTTTCAAAAAAGAGGGTGGGGGAAAGAGCAGACCTTTTGGATTGGACCAAAGTTCCATTTAGGTTGCAACCCTATACCAATTTACCTGGGAGTAAGCACCCAAGAATTCAGTGGGTCTTACTTCCCAAGAGATATGTATTGTGATGTTTGGGTGCTTGGGATATATGGACTGCGGTGCTCATGATGCAGAAGAAAGACTCCTGCTAGTACTGATCAAACAGCATTGTGGAACTGTTCTGTTTTTTGCTCCTCAACATAATTTTTTTAAAGGTAGTGGGAAAACATGGGAGAGTTACAAACAAGTCTTCTGGTCCTTTTTTCAGAATTCCATGAACCAGGCAGGGCAGTTGTTCGATAGAAACCTCAGTTGGAACAAGTATCTTGATAGCAGGATGAGAAGGCCTTGGCCTTCTGCTCTTGTTTGTCCACTGGAGATATATAACTGTTTCTGAACATGAAGGCTCCATTTAGGTGTAATGGATAGCAGCCATTGAAAGACTTGTCTTCTATTAATTTATCTAATGGCGTCTAAATCAGTGGTTCTAATAATATCTTCTGGCAGTTAATTTCCTAAATTAATAAGACATTTATGTGAAGAAGTATTTTCATTTGACTAATGCATTGTAAATCAGCTGTACTGGGTAACCTCAAGGTCCAGTGGAACAAGGGTAAAAAAAGAAAAACCACACTTTCAAATCATTATAAGTGTCTGTCACATTCCCTCACTTTTCTTTAGTTGTCTCCCTGCCTCAGACAGAGTCCCCATATATTTTAGTCAGACTTATCCTGTTTTGGGAAAATGTTCCAACTTTTTATTTATTTCCTATATAATCCATACAGACCACCAATATTTTCAAAGGTGTCCAAATTTGTATGTAATACCACATTACTAAATATGATGAAAAGCCATAAAAAGTCTGCAAAGAGCTCCAAATAGTGTTTTCAAATTACTTGAGCAGATGACAAAATGACAAATGAGTGTTAATGTAAGTGAAGTACTGTATATGTAAAAGGATAGTTTAAGTGTTGTATATTGGGGTGAGTGGGGATATGGCTTTAAAGATAAATCTATGAAATGTGATCAGTGACTAACCAACAAAGATATTTTTAATTACGTTAGATAGAAGCTTGACACATTTTAATTCAGCTGTCCATGGTGCGGAAGAAAGCATACTTGGGAATTCATTCCATCTGTCTCTTGCCTTTCTCACCTTGAGCATATATGGGGCATTCACAACTGGTTCTGCCTGTGTGTGTGTATATATGCACATATTTGAGTGTGCATGGATGTGCAGTACCCTTTCTGGGGGGGAAAACCCTAATGCATTGATAATGTTTCAGCTTATTAAAAACAACAGGTACCAGAGACTTTAAAGATATTTGACATTTTTCATAGGGTGAGGGAGAGAGAATTTTTCTCAGAACCAGCCTGTCTTTAGTTACTCCAAATAGTTGATGTGAGGTGTAATGGAAGAGTAGTGTTGGTATTTACTGTCAAACAGAGGGAGAGGTGGTTATTTGAGAGAGAAATTAATCACAAGTAGCTTAAAAGCTTGGCTTGCTTTGGAATCTATACACCTTGAATATGGAGGGCAGGGGCACCATTTGCTATTGTACCTCCAACAGCAAAATGCCTTAGGCCAGTCATGCCTCCTTTCTTGTAATACTAGAATGATGAGTTCTTGTGACAATCATTTTAAGGTTATTTTTGGGACCAGTGTATTATATAATTGTAAGGCATTTTGTAGACTGCAAAGTCAAAAGGCAGCTAATACAGTCCGGATCAAAATAGGTGGTGATCATTCCATGGCATATCACAAGGAGGGAAAACACCACTCTGGGGTACATAACAGAAAACAGTGAAGATGACAACCAAGAAAATATTTTCTGTAGCTTCATTTTAGGTTGCTGTGTTGTTGCATACTCTAGAATCATCATCCCTACACATGTCACATACAAAATAACAGGTATGTCAAAAACTGGTATTCCTTGACAAAAGAAGATATTAAACTAAATAACAGTATGCTTTCTTATGTTTCTCACAATTGCCCCAGTGATTTAAGTGATTTGTAACACTGTTGTTAGTACTGTATTTTCTGAGCATTCTGCAATAAAAATTACTGTTTATCTCTAGCTGATGTACAAGTTCAAAGATTGTAATTACAACTTGTCCCAGAAAATTGATATTTCTTATTGCAAAGCAATAGAAATGTTATTTTGCAGCAAAGGTAGTGAAGATTAGAGACTGATTTTAAAAATGACATCAGATGTGTTCCATCTAGTAAAAATAGTACTAAACAAATAATTTGTTTTCATTTTATTATGAAATGTATAGCTTCTTGGATGAATTCGTGTTACTGAAAACCATTTTTCAAATGGGCAGATATCTGAAGATACTGCACTGTCTTTATCAGTGCAAAGTAGAGCTTTATAAGTTAGGGGACAGATATGTATGTAAAACAGACTGGCAATTTTATGATACAGAAAGATGTTATCTACATACTGTCCCAATTGCTTTAGCAGTTATTCATAAGATTAGCAGTTTGGGAGATGCCCGAGCATTTACAGATTATTTAAATAGCTACATGTTCTGTTTCTTAGGAAGGAGGCTAGCCTCAGAAGTGGAACAGCAAATCCCAATCTCTCACCCCAGTCAAGGGACATAGTATCCAAAGCCAATCCAGTTATTCTGGCACATGAGAGAGAGAATTTCACAAATGACTCTTTTTGCACCCCAGCAGCAAAAATATAACAATTTTCAATTCACTGACCTCCCTGGAGACCCCAAATCTGCTGATTGAGGTGACTGCCTCACTGACTAATAGTGTTAGAATAACAGTTTTCTTATTATACTATTAATTTGTACCTATGTGATACGATATCAGGAAAGTCTCTTTCCATACTTCCATAAGAAACCTCCACATAATATTGATAATACTATAGTATGGGGAGTATGTGTACAAACCTCCACATACTATTGGTAGTGCTTCTGAACACTTGCAATTCAACAGAACAGCACATTTAAGCAAGAGGGCCATCCACTGTCTATGTATCTGATTGATAATGGATGGGGAGCTCCACCAGATTTAATTATTATTATTCTCACAAGGCCTCTCAATCACAATTTGATACTGTCAGAAATCATTTCCTCATTCTGTTTTACTGGGTATGTTCTCTAGAACTCTCCATCTTTCATGAGTGGGCTGAGACAAAATAGATCTTCCTACATCCCTTCTTCCTTCACAATATTTCCTATTCGTCAGTGTCAAAGCCTTTTAAATATATTAACTACAGTGCAGAATGGCACACACTCAAACAGCTGCTTCACAGGAGTATGTACAAAGTGACTAAGGATGGCATCTCTCCTCTGAATGCCTTTCTTGAGTCGGTAATGGGCTGGATGAGAGAAAACAAACTCAGGTTGAATCCAGAGAAAACGGGGGTACTCGTGATAGGTACCCCAGGTCGAGAGAAAGAACTCTGTCATCCTGTCCTGGATGGGGTCACACTTCCTCTAAAGGATGGAGTTCGCAGCTTGGGAGTACTCCTGGATCCGTCTCTACAGTTGCCATCTCAAGTAGATGCGACGGTCAGGAGTGCTTGGTACCAACTTCGGTTGATACACCAACTGCGTCCCTACCTGTGGTCACTTCTCTCCAAGATAGAGGAGCCATTGCTGAGCACCCTTTGGGTTTGACCAGTCAAACAGTTACAAACCCACCTAACAGTTTCATCTAGCCCATATGTTACTAGCATGCTTGCAAGCATGTCATGAGGGATCTTGTCAAAGGCTTTACTGAAATCAAGATACACTATATCCACAGCATTCACTTCATCTACCAAGCTGGTAATTTTATATAAAAAAGAGAGACCAGATTAGTCTGGCATGACTTGTTTTTGAGAAACCCATGTAGACTTTTTATGATTATGATTCCTTTTTAAATGTACACAGTCTCTCTGTTTGATGATCTGCTCTAGAATCTGTCCTGGTATTGATGTCAGACTAACTGGGTGGTAATTGTTGGGATCCTCTCCCTCCCTACTGCCCCCCCCCCCCTCTTTTAAAGATGGGGACAGCATTTGCCCTCATCCAGTCTTCAAGGACTGGTGGGAAGGGGAAGCCAAGTATAGTCAGACACACATTCTAGAATTTAGGAAAACTGATTTCAGTAAACTTAGGGAAATACTGGGGGTGATCCCCTGGTCAGGAATAGAAAAACAGAAGGAAGTTCAGGATGGATGGGAGTTTCTTAAAAGTGAGATACTAATGGCACAAACTAAAACTGTCCCAATAAGAAGCAAGAATAGGAGGTGCCCAAAGAAACCAGAATGGGGAAAGCACAAAAGAGGAATTCAAGCATATAGCCAGTATATGCAGGGAGAAGGTAAGACAAGGTAAAGCACAGATTAAAAACAATAAAAAGGGCTTTGTTAGTTATGTCCATAGCAAAAGTAAGAACAAGGAAATGATAGGGTCGCTGCGTGGAGAAGATGGCCAAGTACAGGTAGCATACCTGCGGGGGATCCATTCCAGATCCCCCACGTGGATAATAAAAATACGCAACTTTAAGTCCCGTTCTTCTCAGTGGGTGCTTGCTCCTGCTCATGCCACTGCATGCATGTGCACCCATTCAGAAAGCCAGGGCTTGCCATCTGCGGAAGCTCAAGCAGTGGATGGCAAGCCTGCGCTTTGTCTTTAAAGCATCAATTTTAAGGAGGAAATTCTGTAAAGATGACAATTAGATTTTAGAAAAAATTTGAGCATAAGAATGCTTGGATTCTAGCTTTGTGAGGTAATGCAATGTATTGTACTGTATCTTATCTTTGTGTTTATCTAGTCTGATTTGAGCTGATAAGAATAATGTCTTTGGATGATTTTAGCTTTGTGATGTAATGTAGTTTTTTTGTAATGTATCTCATTTTTTTGTTTTACTTGTTTTCTTTTCTTTTCTTTTCTTTTGTAATGGCTTATGCTACACAAATAAATTTGCTTGCTTACTTAAAAAAAACAAGTCATGCCGGACTAATCTGGTCTCTTTTTGATAGTCACAGGCTTGATAGATGAAGGGAATGCTGTGGATGTAGCATATCATTTCAGTAAGGCCTTTGACAAAGTTCCCCATAATATTCTTGCAAAGAAGCTGGTAAACTGTGGCCTAGACAGTGCTACTGTTAGGCGGATTTGTAATTGGCTGACTGAATGAACCCAAAGGGTGCTCACCAATGGGTTCTCTTCATCTTGGGGAGAGGTGACTAGTGGAGTGCCACACGGATCTGTACTGGGCCCTGTGCTGTTCAGCATCTTTATCAATGACTTGGATGAAGGTATAGAGAGCATGCTGATTAAATTTGCAGATGATAACCAAAGTCAGAGGGGTTGCCAATTCCCCAGGGGACAGGATCAAAATTTAAAATTACTGTGACAGAGGGCTGGGCTAAAGCTAACAAGATGAATTTCACCAGGGAGAAATGGCAAGTCCTGCACCTAGGCAGAAAAAAAAATGAAATGCACAGACACCTGGGTAGACAACAGTGAAATAGAAGACACCTGGATAGACAACAGCTCATTTGAAAGGGATCTACGAGTCTTAGTAGACCACAAGTTAAACATGACTCAGTTGTGTGATGTGGCAGTCTAGAAAGGCAACACAATTCTTGGTGGCATGAACAGGAGCACATAGATCAAGGAAAGTGATAGTACCACTGTATTCTGCTTTGGTCAGGCCTCACCTGGAATACTGCATCCAGTTCTGGGCACTTCAAGAAGCATGTTGATAAGCTGGAGCATGTCCAGAGGTGAAAGGACTGGAAGCCATGCCCTATGAGGTGTGGCTTAGGGAGCTGGGAATGTTTAGCTTGATGAAAAGAAGGCTAAGAGGAAACATGATAGTCATGTTTAAATATTTGAGGGATGTCATGTCGAAGAGGGAAGAGGCTTTTTTCCCCATGGCTCAAGAGACTATGACAAGGTGCAATGGATTCAAACTACATGGAAAGGGATTCCACCTCAATCTTAGGAGGAACCTCTTGAAGGTCAGAGCTGTTTGACAGTGGAACACACTCCCATGGAGTGTGGTGGAGTCTCCTTCTTTGGAGGTTTTTAAACAAAGGCTGGATGGCCATCTGTTGGGGGTGCTTTGATTAGTATTCTGCTTGGCAGGGGGTTGCACTGGATGGCCCTTGAGGTTTCTTCCAATTCTATGATTCTATGATTTCCTCATCTCGTTTCACTCACTGGCATACAGCTTTCTGAAGCTCATGTCTGAGAGAACTAATGTACTAGTGTACATTACTGGTCAGAAAATTGCAGAGACCACGAAGAAGAAAGGCAGGTTGTTTATCTGTAACTCAATTTCTTTGAGTGGTCATCTGTGAATTCACACAAATGGGTTATTCTGTGCAGGTGTGTAATTCACAGAGACCACAAAGAAGAAATAACATTACATAGATTAGGTCAGGTCTGGGTAGACTTCAACTTTGCAGATCTATTTTGCTTTTAGAACTAGAACCCCACAGTCCAGTAAGGTAAGCAGGAACAAAACAATGGATATTATCACACCAGGGGAAAACTGGGAAGGAAAGGGGAGAAAACTGTCATCATGCGATTGTGCCCAAGCGTTTCATATGACGTTGTGTTCTATTCGGAATGCTTCTGTGAAGTACCCAGCATGCTCTAGCAACAAGTCATTCCCTGTGAAGTACTGTGAATTAGATTCCAATAGCTGGACTGAAGCGCAATTTAGAGTTTCTGAAAAGCAATTGCACTTCAATTGCACAATTAGAGAAGGAAACTAGGAGGTTAAAACTTTCCCTGCTGGCACAGCTTTACACACAAATGGACCAATGCCAAGGCAGGGAGAAATGGGAGCCCTGGGCATCTTCCCTGCTGGCATGGCTTCACACACAAGTAAACCTGTGCCAGGACAGGGAGAAAGGGGAGCCCTGGGCTTCTTCATTGCTGGTGCAGTTTTAATTGCCAATATACCCACACCAGGGCAGGGAAATTTTAAACTGTTATGGGCAGCTTTGCACATGCTCAATGATCAGTAACAATCTACTAATGCTTCATTTACAGATGTATGTGGAAAGCAATAACTCTATTATTTGGGTTTGTCGCATTCTTGTGCTAAAGCACAACTGTGTGAAAATATTGAGCCCTATAGTGCTACTGCTGCATTTTGTTTTCATTAACACGATAATTGCTGAATTGGCCCTGGTGTGATAATCTCCAATGACTCAGGGGAGAATAAGGAAGAAGTAAGGAATACATGGCTCTGAACAGAGGTTCAGCCCAGGAATTTACATCTGATAACAAAATTCGCAAGATGATTCACATATAAGCTTGTCCCTGGATTCCCCATAATCATTAATTTTCAGCAATCTAATTGAGGAACATAGGAAATATTTTAGTTGCTTACACTGTTAGACAACTGGAGAATCTTGACTACTTGCTAATCCAAAGCAAATCACACCAAGATCTGCCTTCAGGACTAGATAATTACTGAAACTCCTATTTCTCAATGTATTTTGTTCATCAAGTTATATGTGCTGCTCCTAATAAGTATTACCACTGAACCAAGGAACAGTCATGTACTGCTTTGAGCATAAGCAGATAAGGATTTGGCTTGCCAAGGGTAATACACCTCCACTCAATCATACCTTAAGCATCTGTCTGAATTGCAGAAGTTTCAAAGAAGCAGAAAAGGATGGATGGGGAGGTTAATGGTCTCATTCTGTCAGCTGTTGGTTAGTAACCTCTTTTTGCCCCTCATTATACCATCAGCATAGCCCACAGAGTTGTGAAATGTGTCTCATTGCACGCTTTTCTAAGAACACCAATGTCCTCATCTATAAGGGCCTTTAAATGGCATGAACCATTTAACCACACAGCTATTGTAATTCATGATTTGTGTGCCCACGTGCAGAAGATAACTTCTTCAGAAACAGAAAGTATTGAAAAGAATTATTGCCCACAAATATACAGAATACATTTCTGTCTCTTACCAGTTTGTGGTCTCTGACCAAATCTAGTTTTGTAATTTTCTATAACATTGGAAGCAGTCCCTGGGGGAAAAGCTGAATCAAGTGGTGCCAAGACATTAGCCTTCCTTTGATATTAGCACCATTTATTCACCCATGTGGTCCTGAGAATCCAGATACCTTTTCTCCCAATTTTACATGAGTTTTGTGTTAAGTAGTGGTTTGTAGCAGTTTTTAGAATTTAGGTTGTAATTGTGCCACTGCCACATCTTTTTGGAGATGAACTAACTCTTTTGTGTGACTTGATCTGAGGATATAACTTCTTATGTGTTGGGTGAAAGTGTGGACCATTGTCTGCAGGGAATTCCTTTACACTTTCAGTGAAAAATTAGATTATAGTTTAGAATGTTATTGCTTCATTTTTGCTTGAAACAGTATAGAATGAACATTGCAGAGACTGTGTATGTATATATGTATGTTAGTATGTGTGAGAGAAGGAAGGAAATTTTACTTCAGTGGTATCTGGTGCCTATCATGTCAGCAGGAGACATCCAAAGCAGTAAACCTATTTGGAATACAGAGTTGAGGCTGAACAGTCCCTTCAGGCTGATGGCAACCTGTGATCGACATCTGCTCTTGTGGAAAACTCCCTTTCTGGCTGCCATTGTGATTGCTAGGAGAGCTGGTGATTTCTACGATAGTTTGTGCCCTGTAGCTGGATCACCCGTACCTTCAGTTCCATCCAGAAAGGACTATGCTGACACCTGACATCATTTTCTTACCCAAGGTGGTGCTCTCCTTTCATTTGAACCAGGACATTGTGCTGCCTTCCCTGTTCCAAAACCCCACTTCAGACTGTGAGAGGCGGTGTCACCACCTTGATATATGGAAGGCTTTAGCCTTCTACGCAGACAGAACTGCAGCCTTCTGCACTTCTTCCAGACAATTTGTTTGCTACTGAATGTCAAGGAAAGGACTGCCTGTTTCCTTGCAACACTTCTCAAAGTGGGTGGCATTCACTATATGCTTATTTTATGAACTGGCTTTTATGAACCAGCATGGGTCCAAGATCATTCCACTAGGGTGGTTGTGGCCTCCTGTGCTTTCCTGCCTGGTGTTTTGATTTAGGACATTTACCGTGTGTCTCCTTGGTCTCAGTCTATGACTTTTATTTCACATTACAGGGTAGATTTGAGGTCTCGAGCCGATACTGTTTTTGAGAATGCTTTACTTTGTTGTCTTTTCTCACTCTCAGTGATGTCCCAGATTGTGAGGGAACACTCCCAAGGGCATGTCATTCACACTGTCAGCTTAAGGGTTTCCAGAGGGAACCGTGGCTGTCTCAGCCATCACAGTGTTATCAGGACAGTGTTTGCCTCCTCAGCCCACAAGTTCAACACCACACTAATAATTAGTGGAAAAGCCATATACCTTTGGACACTTTCAGTTGAAGAGGAAGGTATTGTCACATGAACCATTCCAGTGAGTCCTGAGTAGAATTGGTGACATTGCTTTTTTTGCAGGCTGATGTAGAACTTGGCATCTTCTCTTTACCTCTTGCTTTTGATGGAAAGTCTGTTCAAGTGTGTGCCCCAGCCTTCCAGAGACACATCTGTGGTGATATAAACTTGGCTGATGAGGGGGAAAGGGCATACCTGCTTTGACATTTACCAGATTGAGCCACAGAGGAACCACAACAGTAGGGGTCAGAACCAAAGGCAGTCTAGCAGGGTAGGAGTGTACAGTGGTGGATGTCATAAGGCCAGGCAGGACCTGGAATGATCGGGCAGACATTCTGCAAGAATGCTGACAACTTAGAAAGATGCACACCAAGGTCAAAAAGTTCTCCTCCAGAAAGTAAGCAGAAGTGGAGTCAAGGATGGCACCAATCAACTTCACTTGCTGAGATGGATTCAGATAGTACTTCTTGAAGCTGACAGTCCCAATGATTCAAGAAGATCGAGAGTGTAGAATATGCACTGATGTAATCTCCCCTTTGACCTGGCAATAAAGAGCCAGTCATCTATACAGGGAGATACCACAATGCCCTTATGTCTCTGTCTAGCAGTGACAACAGCCATGCATTTTATGAACATGCAAAACACCACAACCTGAAGGGGAGAATTTCCACCACAAACATCAGGAATTGTCTGATGGAGAACCTTTTACAGACTGAGTACCCAAACTGCAACCCAAAATCCACTTATTTATCACAAAGTGCCACATTCCTCTGGCATTCTAGTAACAAACTCTGGTGAACTCTGTGCTGAGGTGACAGAGCATGTGCCCACAGAGAGGGCTCTGAGTGCCACCTCTGGCACGCGTGCCATAGGTTCGCCACCAGTGCAATGGTTGAATCCCTATGAAGAAATAAGCACCTTTGAGGTGGAGCATAGCAAACCGTTCTCCTCTCTGCAAAGGGAGAAGATAGAAAATAAGAGTGATCATTCAAAAAATGCCTGGGTGGAATGAAGGCACTGACATGTCTTAAGTCCAAGATCAGATGAAGACTCCTGTCCTTCTGTTAATGATGAAATAGAGTGAGAAGAACCTCCAGTATATAGATGCTATAGGGATGGGCTTGATGGCTTACTTTCCAAGTAAGGTTGCAACTTCGCTCAAGAGACACAGATAATCTGTTGAGGGATGTTCCACAAAGTCAGTGGCATACCTGTTCTGAAAATTTTGAGAACCCAAGAGTTGGTGGTAATTGCATCTAAACATGGTAATAATAGGCTAGCCTATTGCTGAAAGTGAGAGAGTAGGAGAAGAGTCAAAGAAGCCTTTCGCCCTTGTCCTGGCCTTTTATCTTGAAGGAAAGATGGTATCTTGATGGTATCTTCCCAGAGGATGCAGAATTTATTTTATTGATTTATTTACAGTATTTATACCCCACCCTTCAGCCCAAAAGGCTCTCAGAGCGGCTTACAATTATTATTATTTTTAATTAGATGATTCCCTACCCTCAGGTTTACAATCTAAAAAGACACGACACAAAAGGAGAAGGGAATGGTGGTGGGGAAGGAGATCAGGTCCAGCAATTCTTCTCTCCCTCTGAAGCCTGGACCAAGGCAGATGGACTGGAGGGAGAGCTCTTCTTGTTAGTTCAGGCCAGGCCTGACGCAACTGGACCTGTATCTCTTCCCCCAAGGACGGATGGCACCAGATGGACTGGAGGGAGGGTTCTGCTTCTTAGCTCAGGCCAGGCCCAATGGAGCTGGGCCTGCATCTCTCCTTCCATGGCCGGACGGCACTAGATGGACTGGAGGGAGGGCTCTGCTTCTTAGAAGGCACTTGGAAGGCAGAAGTCCAAGTAGCAGTAGAACCAGCAGTCTCTTCTTCCCCCTGGGCCCAGATAGTCACTGCGGTCCTCCCATTCTCAGAAGACTGAGATGGATTATGAGATTGACAGGAGGCAAATGGACTGTAGGAATGCCTTGCTCCCGAGGGTGATCTCTGCCAATTAAAGCAAGGCCTGATGGATTTCTGCACTGTCGACCACATCTTCTGCATAAACTCATCTCTCATTTGCTCCCTTATTGAAGAAGCTAGGCTCATCAAATGGCATGCCCTTTATAGTAGACTTGGCTTGAGTGAGAGGCCAGACCAAAGCCACACATGATGCCTAAGTGCCACATCACCAGCAAGTGCCTTGGCAGAGCAGTCTGTGACATAGCAAGCAGAGTTGATTTGCTGCCTTGCCAGGGAATGGGGTCTTGGCCTGGAGAGCATTTGCCAAACATTTCTCTGTATCTGGGAACTTACTGAAAAGAGGCAAAACCCCTTCCTAAAGGTTTCATTGGTATGCTCCCATACATGTGGTATAGTTGGCAATGTGCAGAATAGAATTTCTTTGCCATCAGATCCAATTTCCGACCCTCTTTGTTACCAGGCATGGAATGGGACTTCTGCAGTGATTTAAATTGGGCAGCTCCCGCTACCACTGAAATTCATCTTGATAGAGGAGCACATCACATTCTGAAGTTGCCCTTGGAATCATTGGTATGGAGCTGATGCTCAATACTGAGGTCAAAGGCTTGTGTTTTGAGGTTCTGGAAGGCATTGAGAGGCTGCTTGGTAGCGAAATGGCTAGAGGTCGCTCTAGGCAGGGTGAAAAACACTGCTGTTGGTGGTATTATGGCTTGTTCATAAAAGAGCCTTCAACCAAGATTTTCTGGGCTTGGGCCACAAATGCCTTGCAGTGGGTGCATGGCCCCATGTTATGTCCTTTTCTGAGGCACAAGCACCAGAAATTACCATTGTGGCTGGAAGTTTAGCCCCACAATCATCACAGCTCCTTAAACAGGACAAAGACACCACTACCAATGGAAGAGACAAATCATGGTCAATGTGACAAGCCTGGTCAGTTACTAAGAATATGCCAGTAAAAGAAGCCAAAGCTATAGGAAGCTTGAAAGAATAGTCATCAAATGTAGCCAAGATCAATATAATGAATTTTTTTCTGGGGGGCAGGGGGGAAATGCTAACCAGAGAGGTTCCTTAGATGTTGCTGATGCAGAGGATGAAAAGGTGAATGCAGAGGACGAAAAGGATAGAGCTGAGGGTGGAATCATAGAATCGCAGAGTTGGAAGAGACCACTAGGGCCATCCACTAGGGTGGACAGTGATTACGTCAAAAGGGTGGATAGAGCTGAGGGTGGACAGCGATTACGCCAAAAAGCTTATTCTAGAAGGTTGTGTATGGTTTATTGCGCGGGAACAGACAACCCAATTATATGAGAGTCACAGAGACCTTAAAGAACTCATTTCCAACAGCTGTTGAAAGATGTAATGGATGAATGGAGAGTATCCCAGTCTGTACAGAATAGCTTGAATCCCAATGAAGATCACTGTCAAAATACATTGGGCTGATCCAATGCATTTATTACAGCAATGATGGTTTGATAAAACAATAGTTGCTTCTCAGAATTTATAATTTACCTGAGCTCTCACATAATTCTTATTGTTTATTATCTGCTCTTTTAGATTTTATAGCTTACATCTGTGAGACCCAGCCTCGAACAGAAAAAATAGAGGTGAAAAGACTGTTAAGGGGAGAGGAGACATTTCTTTCCAAGATACTAAAATACAAAAAAGTAAAATATAACAGCCATAAAACTAAACAATTGAGGAGATAAATGTAGGAACCATTAGACTCATTAATTAGACAACAAGGATATGAGAGAACACAGATGCTATCTTGTCTGAGGCTAGGAACAAAACTGGATAGAGGCAGCTCTTCATTTAAGAATCAATACAGGTTCTGTTATATGTCTGGGAAAAGGAGGGATAACATTATTCTGAAGGGCTCTTGGGAACAAGTTCATACTTGAGGCTTTAAAATAAACTTAGTATTGTAGGATATCTCTTCATTGGTCAGACTCTATTTCAAACATCTCTTCTTGATATGGAGCTATTGTTGTTCCTTTACTGCTGCCAACTTGGATTCAATTTCAATGTATTTACATGTTTCTAAAAAAAAAGTCAGTTTGTGAAGTGGTAATTTATAATAAAATCTTATACATGCTTTCTCATAAGTCCCATTACCCTTTAAGGCACCAGCTTCTAGTAAAGGTGCATAGGGTTGCCATGTTATCCATTTACTGTCAAGGAAAGCTCTCCTTTAATAGCACCAACTTCCAAGTAAGGGTGCATAGAATTGCCGTATTATTGTCAGAAAAAGCTCTCCCCTTCTTTTGGATAATACAAAATGAAGTACTCACACCAAAGCTCTCATAATTATAAAGCATCAACTGAAGCATTAGTCAAGGCTGCTGAGGTCACAATCCTGCTATAAAATATGCTCTTAAACCAATTAGAGATGAAGTACTGAATGTGTGCTTATTTTTAAAAACTGGAAAAATGAATGATTGCAGGCCAAGCATTTAAAGTCTGAAACACAGAATTTGGAAACACAGACTATTTTCACTAAAAACAAACAAGAGACCACACAGCACTGGACTTTTACACAAGCTTTGACTGAATTTTAATGTCATTTATTGAGGAGTGAATGAGATACTGTCAGACATGCCAAAGACACTTCACATTCAAGGGCTGCGAGCTCAATGGCTTTCTTCATCAAGTCACTACACAATCCGGTTTCAGAAAACTGAATGTGATATCGATGAAGTCTTCATGCTTGATGTTGCCATCACTTTATAGTCTCTTAATCTACTGGTTTGGTGGGCAGAAGGGTGTTCTCTACCCTACAAAAATACACTCCAATACATGTTAACACTAGAGGGTAAAAATGCCTGTAATCTGTTATAATGGGTTTCTACTGAATACCTGGTTTTAAAACTGTCTTAATTAGTTTATGCTTAATGAAAATTCAACTTGTTTCCCTTTCACCATCATGTGGTTGGCTCATACCATTAGAAAAATACTCTTCAGTGCTACAGCAGTGCTTACAGGGAGCTCCTTCAGTGCTGATGGGTAGAAACTCATTGCAACACCAATGAAACCGTTTCTTCCTTCCGCCACTGCCTGTAGGTTGCAGAATGGCCTACATGCACTACAGTTTTCTCTCTCAAAAACAAAACAAAGAAACCTAAACCGAAGGGTAAATGTTTATTTGGAGTTTTCTTGTGGATGATAATTAAGGCCCTTTACGCAGAGTTCAGGAGCTCCTGTATGGCTCCCTGCTGGTCTGCATTGAGCTGAGATATGCATTCTGTCCACAAGCCTCCAGAAGTCTAGGGAATAAAAAAGAAATAACAGGAATGTTAAACAGCTATGTTAATATCTCCCTATGTAAAGATTAGAAGGACAGGCTACTTACCTGTAACTGTAGTTCTTTAAGTGGTCATCTGTGAATTCACACAAATGGGTTATTCTGTGCCTGCACAAATAAGCTTCGTAACCTTCTGAAATTACTAGGGAAAACCTTTTGGTGGTAGCTCCACCCCACCTTATATATACTCCTAGCATTCCCGCTCTATCTCCAGTTCCATAAGGAAGCCACACAGCAGCATAAAAAGGGAGCATGAGCAGGACACAACCCTGAGGGGAGGATGGGCAGGATTTGTGTGAATTCACAGATGATCACTCAAAGAACTACAATTACAGATAAGCAACCTGTCCTTTTATGTGGTCTCTGTGAATGCACACAAATGGGTTAGACTAAAAAGCTTTGGTCAAAGGAGGAGGGAGTGTTGTGACCAGGTGAATATCTATAAGAGTGTTTATTAACCAATAATACAAACATGGAAAGAAATACTGTCATTTGAATCATGTGATATAACTGACAGATGGCAAAAAACAGTATAACAAACCTCAATGTAAGCCAGAAAGCAACACTGCCCTCCCAAAAGCTGCAGCCCGTCTGGCTCTGGTGTCCAGTCTATAGTGCGAGATGAAAGTCAGTGGCTGAGACCAGAGAGCAGCTTTGCAGACATCCTCCAAAGCTGTCTGCACTGAGAAAGGCAGAGGAAGTAGGTATCACCCTGGTGGAGTACGCTCGAATCCAAGTAGGAGGAGTTTCCCCAGAGAGTTCATAACAAAGGTGAATAGTGGCGATCACCCACTTTGAGAACCACTGAGCTGTCACAGGGAGTTCCAACTCTGAACCTGAGTAACAAAACAAAGTGTCTGAGACTGTCTCGAATTCCAAATCCTGTCCAAACAGAATGCGAGCACCTGTTGGTATCAGTAGTCGGGTTCAGTGCCAGAGTTGGTAAAACAACATCCTGGCTCATATGGAAGGAAGAGACCACTTTACGTAAAAATGTGATGTCAGGATGGAGCATTACTTTGTCCCTATGAAAGCAGAGGTAAGGCTGGTCAATACGGAGTACATGGAGTTTGCTGGCAAGTTGAGCCGAGGTGATGGCTATGAGAAATGCAGTCTTCCAAGAGAGCAATCGTAAATCAGTTGTGGCCATAGGTTCAAATGGCTTCCTAGGTAAGTAGGTAAGAACCAGCTCTAAACTCTATGTGGGGCTAGGGATAGAGGATGGTGGGTGGAGATAATTAAATCCTTTCTTGTCCAGCACATAATTAAAGGAAGGATGGCTGCAGAATTGGAAATGAGCACAAATGGCAGCAAGGTAGCACTTAATTGAAGAGACTGAGTCCAGAGTCTGCTAACGTCATGGGGAATTCCAACATATGGGGTACTCTAACCTGACGTGGAGAAAGTCCTTTCTCGATCAAGAAGGTCTTGAACTTCTGTCACTTCAGGTTGTAGGACTTCTGGGTGGAAGGCTTGTGAGCTACAAAGATGAACCTGTGGACAGGTTCTGTAAGAGCAGTCACAGACAAACCCTCCAAGCCACGAGACAGAGTGTCTCAATGGCCGGTTGCCGAACCTGATGGTGAGGAGGTTGGGCCGGGATGACAGGCAGAGGTAGTTCCTTTGAGACAGATGAAGCCATGGTATGAACCAAGGTTGTCTTGGCCACCATGGAGTAATGAGGATAGCATCAGTCCTCATCTTGGTGGTAACTTTGGTGATCAAAGGGAAGGTGTAGAACATCATTCTGTTCCATTTGAAAAGGAAGACATCTCCTTGAGAGCTCCAGGTTCAAATCCTGGAGCAGAAGCACGGACATTGTTGGCTGGTGTGCATTGCAAAGAGATGGATGTGAGGGGAGTCCTATCGACTGAATAGAGCTTGAACTGTCAGGATGGAGCATCCACTCGTGGGACAAGTAGATTGCTCTGCTGAGTTGGTCTGCTAGGTCCCCCCATGGAAGGCAAATTCCACATATGCTTGAGCCCCATTCACTTGATCATCTGAATGGGACGCTCCGCCCCTTGTGCCCTGCATGCTCAAAGCCGCGTATAACGCGGGCGCACTGTATAGCCCTGTCTTGTTGTCAAAGATTAGATAGGTATAATTCAGAGATGCACCTTCATCTCAGTGCTGACTATCAGCCCTGACAGTTTCCTCTTGGTACTACTGGTCGGTGTCAATGTCTTGGAAGTGTTCTTGGGGTTCTGGAGAGGCTGACAATCTCGAACCCGAAATGATGAGGCATCTGCCATCTCTGGGGAACAAGGAGTCAGATGGGAAGGTGGCAGAGAGGAGGGCAACTAATCCTCCAAAGCAGATCTGACATCTACTTCAACAATGTGGAGGGATGGGGCCGGAGATCTCGGTGGAGAAGTCTCAGAAACAAGAGATGCCTTCTGTTGTGATCCCTCAGCAGTCACCAAGGAGGTTGATTTTTGAGAGCATTTGTGCTCATGGGATGAGTCCAAAGAGCGTTTTTCTTTTCATGCTCACCAGTCTCGGTACGGGAAGAGTCCCGATTCTTCTTTGAGGAGTGGTGCCTGTGTGAAGACCCTTCAGACTCAGTGTGTTTGTGCTTGGTAAAATGTTTCCTCTTATCATCATGATCCCAGGCTGATTTAGATACTCCAGTTTTGGCTGCAGAGGCCTCAGAGTGGCCACCTTTGGAGGAAGGGTTTTTCTTTGAAGATTTAGAGGTTACCAAAATGGCAGTCTCCAGCTGTAACTCTTGCCAATAGAGAGCTGCTCAGAAGTGAGTCTTATGATTTTTGTGAGCTTGCAAGGTGAAGGCTTTGCAGTGGGAGCAAGCGGACATGTTATGGCCTTCTCCTAAACAGAGCCCTTTGAATGCATGTTCTGGCCTGGGATTTTACCTCCGCATTGCCAGCACCTTTTGAAAGAAACAGAGCATGTAGCCATGGAAGAATCCAGTCCAACAAGAGTAAGGCAATCTGTGGAACAGTTTGAGTCAAATCAAGATTATCAAAAAGGACAATGTGATTCCCAGTGTAGTTCCTTCAAGCTTCTAGAACAGAGGACGAAAGGAACTGGAGAAAGAGCGGGAACGCTAGGGGTATATATATATATGGGTGGGTGGAGCTACTGCAAAAGTGTTTTGCTTAGCGATTACAGAAGGTTCCGAAGTTCTTTGCACAGGTGCAGAATAAGCCATTTGTGTATATTCACAGAGACCATGAAGAAGAAATTATTTTATATGAAACTTGACTATCTTTTAAAGGTATGATAGTGGAGACAGAGAAATAAAAAGTTTAAAATAAATGTCTGAGCACAGAGACTTATATCTAAAATAAACATCATTCTTGACATTCTCCTAAAAGATTTACTGCCTTTGTTTATGGTGGTTGCTGTATACAAAGATTGGAAGAAATATCGTATTTTCCGGTGTATAAGACGACTGGGCATATAAGACGACTCCCAACATTTCCAGTTAAAATATAGAATATGGGATATACTTGCTGTATAAGACTACTCCTCTTCCAAAGCACACCAAATAATTTTTTAAAAAAACATCAGATTTGATTTCAATATGGTAATTTTAATTCAAATGCTTATGACATGCAGATACTTAGCAGGAAAACTTGTTGTATACAAAGCCTGCTTGGATTGGTCAGCTCTCCCTGCCTGCCCAGCTCTCCCTGTCTCCAAGACTATCAGAGCGGTAGCACAAACACAGCTCTTTTTTTTATACCCTGGGCGTCCCAGACGCCTGCACCTTGTTCTGCCCGTCACATGTGGTGACTGCAGATTCTCCAGTCCAGCTTGGAAGTTTCAGCACCTGCCCTATAAGATGACACCCGGTGTATAAGACGACCCCTGAGTTTTGAGAAGATTTTCCTGGGTTAAAAAGTAGTCTTATACACCAGAAAATACAGTAATTCAGGTTTTAACAAATGAAAACCAGGAAAAACCTAGTGTCCTATAGTGGGGAACTTTATCATCTTCTGGAATTTGTTGAAGCTCAACTTCTTAGATTTCTTGCCTACCCTCTTCTCATGCAACACAATTCAAATGCTTGAAATTCTGCCACCATATCATGCCTACACACACACACAGAGTCTTTACCCTGCTATTAACTAAATCTTTAATGAAGTTATATAATGTTGTTCACCCCAAATTTCTGTCATAACAAACCTAGGAATAGCAATAGCAGCTTCATTTATAACCTTCATACCGCACTGAGCAGGATCTAAGCGGTTTAGAACTGTAAACTAACTGCCCCAACAAGCTGGGTATGCATTTTAGTGACCTGGGAAGGATGCAAGGTTGAGTCGACCCTGAGCCCCTGTCAGGAATTGAATTCACAACCTTTTGGTTTTTGAGTGAGTGGTTGCAGTACTGCCATTTAACCACTGTGCCATCAGGGGTCCTATTTGCTCATGTCTTCTTCCATGTAACAACACTCCTCTTTTAAGAGGAAATGGTTTTATATTCTGTGAAGCAACAAAATATTTTCTGTATTAAAATCTGAATTTGCATTTACCTGTACTTGCCGAACTACATTAGCCAGTCGCTTGGTGCATGGATCTTCGTGCTTGATTGCTTCATTAATTTCACCATCCGCAATTATACTGAATATTTTGGGCAGGTTAGAATTGTTGGGGCCCAGGACAATGGGATTATTACTGTTGAAATGGTAATCAAAAAAAGAAAAAGAAAAAAAAAAAACCAAGAAAAAGAAAAGAAAAGAATGTCAGCTGTCTTAACACTGAAGAGATGCAAGGTTACAAAACATGTTAATTTTAATGAAGATTTTCTGGTCAAATGTATAGGGTATTCTTATGCAAGTTCATAACAGAATAGGATATTGATGAACTGCTTTACCCAAAACTGGATAGAAGATTGCACAATTTTGCATTACAAATCTATAATAAATAATAGAATACAGTCAGCCCTCCCCATAGGCGGGCTTGTCTTCCATGGCTTTGAGCTCACATGGAAGGCAGGCCCCGGCAGAAGTAATTGGAAGCATACCCGCACCATGTGTCCTGTGCGCCACCGCGAGTGCACACCCCATTATTTTCTATGAGGTTTGACAACAGCATCAGACATTGAAGATAACAGATATGGTGGAAGTGCTATGGGTTTATCCTTCTGACATGAATGTTAACTTTCAATGTGTTATAGTATATTAAGATTTGTTACTCTAAATTTTCCACCTATCCTAAATGAGATGAAATGAAACGTCCTGCAACTAACAACTCACATTCATCTTCTTTAGGGGGGATATGTTTTGGAAATATATTTAGGATGTAGATATCTGGACACTTTAAAGCAGTATTCTTCAACTTATTTCACAATGGATAGGGGACAGATATGGAAACAGAACCACTCTAGGAAAATATCTGGAGCATAAACTAATTAGGGCAGTAGTATGGAAGGAACTATTAGGGCAGTTGGAGGGAATCCGGATGTTCATGGATTACTATCCCTATCATTTTCTGGCTAGCAGGGGCTAATGAAAAGATGGGTTTGAAGACTTCTGGAGACTCACAATTCTCCTAGCAATAGATTGGGAGAAATAGCTTGAACAACTCATGAATTCTAATGTAAATACGTATTGAAGTCACAATCACACATGACTGTATATTTACATTTCTTTGTGCTAGCGGAATACTGTAAACACAGTCCTAAAAGTTAGGTTATCAGAATAAACAGTAGTCCAAATATTGCAGCACAAACATCTAAAAAAAAGGAGCAGGAAGCAAGTCTAACGAATACATTATACCGCAAGATGCATTTTCTTCTTACCTTTCTATTAAGTCACACAAATAATTGAAAGTATGAGCAGCTTCTTCTTTGTCTTCATGCACTGGAAGCCATGATAACCAGTGTGGTAGTACTTCTTCAACATTTATACAGTCAGGCTTGAACTTCATGATCTTTCCAACTGCTGAAATGCAGTTTTCTGTGGCATTGATATTCTCTTTGGTTTTGGAATCAGTTGATTGAATAACTCTCACCAGCAATGGAAACGCTTCTAAGAATTCAATGGGGTGAGGAGAGACATTAAGATACAATGTTTCAATAATTTTCTTCAAAAAGTGCTGGATAATAGTCTATAAACCCCATATGAGTGGAATTAGGCTGACAGACAATATTCTGCCATATGAGTCAGCCTGGGTATTGGAATCTTCAGATCTCTTGCTACCATTTGAAATCTAACAGATAAATAAACAAATGAACTATAAAGCAGGACCAGTAGAACTTGCAACAATATGTTACAGTATGAGGTGCTTCTTTCCACCCCATCAAGTCCTCTTCCAGAATATTTCTCAAAGCCAGCAGTTAGCAAGTTACATTCACCAAGCGTCATCGGTACTCATTGGGCTATTTTGGGTCCCACTTTTAGAACTTTTCCCTTAAAAATCATTTGTATTTCTGTAAGTTTTGGGATTCTTGAAAGCCTGCTGAAACCTCCGCTCTTGTATGCAGGTGGTGCTGTTTGGGCTAATATTTATTCAGACAGTGAGTTATGTGTGTAAAACTGAATGTATATTGTAAAAGAGAATACTGTAATTTAGGCAATGTTAATCTGAAGGACAAAAATGCAATACAGCAAGGGTTAACCTACATAAATTTCTGTACATGTGGTATGTCTTTACTTAGAAAACTCACAAATACAAAAATGTTAATATAAAATGGATAAAATATCTTAAAGATAAACAGCATACAGATTTTTTTTCTCCTTGAAATACATCTATAATGACTTTGTGACTAGCACTTTCTTCACCACACTGAAGTAATAGGTTAACCTCCAGGCTGTTCTTAGGTTAGCAGTACGATTAAGACAAAGCAATAGATTTCAAGTTTTATCCTCAGGAAATGTTTATTCTCACTATTCTTCCTTAAAAACCTTTGTTGTGTTATGAAATTTTTGCACACTGCAGGTATACATTTAGGAATGTGGATGCCATTCATGTTAAATGCTAACCAGGTCTGATGTCCAGGATTTCCCAGAGCATCCAGAGAATTATTACTCTACAGCTAGAGAAAAGGGGAAATCCATGCAGATTAAGGACCTATATGGGTACAGGAAAAAAAGCTTCACTGCCTGACAAACACTAACAAATACAGTAGAAAATGATAATTTGAACTTCTGAAGTCCAATTTACATTTTTTTTCACCCTAATATTCACTACCCCTGACCCCAGCTGTCTGTATGAATTCAGGCATTCTCATTATTAGAATGATCTATTTGCTTTTCACGCTAACAGCAGGCAAAACTCATACCTTTCAAAAGTATCACAATTAAAGCTATAGCTGGATCTCATTTAGAAACAGCTTGAGCACACATACCTGTACAGAAAGGCCGATAGTTGTCACCTCCAAATTGTGCCATAACTCCAATACCATATGCAGCCGCTTGCCTGACTTCTGGGCTGTTATCACATATAGACTGTAGCATTGGTCTCAAAAAGTATTCTGCATATTTGAATGAGGATGGGCTGCAGTGCTCTATGACATCATCAAAAATGCATAAACCCCATTGCCTGTCTGGCCATGGCCTATGGGGACACTGAAAATAATAAATAAATATGTATTGTTTTTTATTTATTTGAATGTATCCCCTTCAGTTCCTCTTCATTACTAAATTAGAATAAGCTGTCTCATTTCCTGTCACCTACTATTCTTTAGAATTCTTTATCATTATATCTAGCCTAAAATTTACTTTTAATATTTGTGCAGCATTGCAGTTGAACTAGTGTGCTATAGTGGTTTGAGAACAGGAGAACTTTGGGGATCATGGATTAATTCCCCACTCAAGAATAAAAACCTTCTGGGTGACCTTGGACAAATCACACTCTCTTGGCCTCAATGATAATGGCAAACCCCTCTGAAGAAACTTGCCAAGAAATTCCTATGATAGATTTGCCTTAGGGTTGCCATAAGTCAAAAGTGACTTGTAGACACACAACAATAATGCACTGCGGTGTGCATATACGTGTGTGTGCGTGCACATATGTATATTTATATATATTCTGAAGAACAGGTTGCTTCTCTGTAACTGGGTCTTCGAGTGGTCATCTATACCATCATAGAAATGGGTTTTGCACCTGTGCAGAAACTCTATTCAGAAAGGTCTACAGCCAAGTAGCTTGGCAAGAAAACCCCACCTCTCCCACTTACTGTGAATATCCAAGCCCACTAAGCTATTGGCCCCTCAGTTCTAAAGTCCGCTGTGAAAGCACAGGGACCCGAAAGAGAGGAGGTAGGGCAGCTTTGTGTGAGAACACAGATGACCACTCAAAGAACTATAATTACAGGTAAGCCACCTGTTTTTCTTCTTCATGGTTTCTATGCCTCACACAAATGAGTGACTTTAAAGTTTATCAGAAGTTGATGCCAGGTCACTGGAAAATGGAAGAGAGAACTATCGGTCCAAAGCCTGCATCTGTCTTGTTTCTACAGTCAAGTCTACAGTGCTGAATAAAGGTAGAAAGCTGTGACCACATAGTGGCTTTGCATGTCTGGTAAGGGAATGCCACGAAGGAAAACAGACAGTGATGCCGTCACTCTAGAGGAGTGTACTCACAAACACAGAAGAACTGGTCTTTTAGCCATTTCATAAGACAATCAGATTATTTGGACAATCTACTTTGCAAACCTCTGGAAAGACACCTATTGTTCTTTTCGTGGTCCACTATACCAAATGAACAGCCTATTAGAAAGGCAAAACGAGGCAGTGTATTTAATACAGAAAGCCAATGCTCAGTGCATATCCAATGAATGCATCAATTTCTCTATGGGTATGGATGGTTAAGAGTAATACTTTGGCAACAAAATGTCCTGATTATGACACAACTTTCAGCAGGAAATAAATGTCAGGTTTTAGGGCAACCTTACCATGGTGCAGCATGAGGAATAATTCAGCTGAGTGTAAGGCCATTAATTCAGATGCTCACCTAGCTGATGTGATGGCTACCAAAACCTCAAACTTCAAAATAAATAACATGTTATCCACAGATTCCAAGGGCTTGAAGGGGTGATGAATCAACTGCAAAAGCACCAAAGACAGCAATTAAGGTGGAGCTGGTGGAGACAAAGGTGAGGCAATCTCTTAGGGAATTTCTTGATGACAGTATTTGAGAATAATGGGGCAAAGATAGGATACTATTGATAGGCCATTATGGCTGCCAAATACTTTCAGGGAGGACAAAGATACCCTGGGCACAGAATTGTAGAGGAAAGTGCAAGACAATTGAGGCTTGAACCAGTGTAGAGGGCTCCAATCTAGATGTAAGGAAAGAGCAAAATAGTTTCCATTTATACTTGTAAGAACATTTAGTTGAGTCTTTCCTGGCAACTCTGCAATCTGTGATGATATTCTGCCAGGTGGAGCAATGGCAGTATAGCTTGGGTGCCAGTGATGGATGTGGGCTGTCTAAAGAAAAGAATAGCTGAAGTGTCGTTCAGAGTGGAGAGTCAAAAGTGAGACATACAGTAGATGAAGAGGAAGATTTCTTAAAAGATATCAGTTGATATTGTTGTTGCCTGAAAAAGTATTTCAGAAAAGTAGAGGAATGTTGTGAAGACTGGATAGACAATGACAATGGTGATTTGTGCCTGGAAAAACTCCACAAAGGCCATTTATTTAGCAGTCAGGTCTTGTAAAGGTGGTCCAGTGAGTTGTCCACTTTATCACTAAACCTGTTACTATCAAAGGGGAGAGCCTCTAGTCTCCTATGGGTACCCTCAGATTGATCAGTAGAGCAGAATAAGGCACAATGGCATAGAGCTACTGCCCCAGACATTACATCTGATGCACAATCCACTGTGAATTGAGCTGAGTGGATTTGTTGCATGGCCATGGATTGTACCTCCTGGTAAAAGGTCACTGTTGTGCTCCTTTGGTCTTCAGGAAGAGTCAGGATGAACAATACCATCATGTCCCACAAAAGCTTTTGGTAGGTTGATATGCAAGCTTGCACATTGCCATCCTTCATCATCAAGGATGATGAAGAGCTTGATTCTCCTTCCATCTTTGTTCACTGGTACAAAATGTGTCTTTCCACTTGTCAAAGCCTGAGAAGCAATTGACTACTATTGAGTTGGTAATGTGTGATGCTGAAGTATGCAAATGAACTAGTTGAAACACTGGGTCATTCATAGGAGCTAGAGGAGTCTTGATGTCAATTCCAAGTGTCCTCACAATCCTCCAGCCCAAATAGCTTCCAGTATCCTCGACTTCTCCTGGCAGAGACTTGGTGAGAGGAAAAGGAGAACCTGGAGCTGAGATTTCAGTGTCATCGTTGTCAGACTCTTCTGCAGAAAGATGTCACTGTCATCCAGAATGGGCCAGAGTGGTTAACAATGCGGAAGAGACAGAGGTGATAGGTACTAAGGTCAAAGGCACTGAGATTATGGGTATTATCAGTATCAACTGTGGCTGTTGCTGAATAGGAGGATACAAAAGTACACTTTGTATTGGGGGTAGAGCTGTAGTAAGCACCATGAGAGAAATGTCCTACATGGTGGAGAAGGTGGAGGCCTGGAGATTATTGCAGTGGCTCTAGGTGGTGGTGATGGAACCTGATGATGTAGTGTTGCTAGGTGGAGGAATGGAGATGGTGGAGGTAATAAAAACTGAGGCTGCGATGGAGAATGGTGCCTCGAAGGGGTTAGAAGCCCAATTCCGACAAGGTGATAACTGCAACTGCAGTACCTATAGGGGGAGTGATGGTGTTCCTTTGGTAGATGACCCTGGTAGTATCCTTTTGGTGATATTGATCCCTATATAATGAAGAATAAGAGCAACAGGAGGCAGGGCGCTCCTTCTACAGGTCTTCCAATCTATACCAATTGATATAGGAGACTGAAGTGAATGAAGAGTCCTTGCCATACCTATAAACCCCAAGAAAGAAGAATATGATTGTTCTCACAGAAAAGGACAATGAGCTTGATGGGGTGGTGATGGCTATGATGTACAGTACTGACCGGTGTATGGCACTCGAGCAAAGATTCCTTGGGCTGGGGTTGAAGTTGGAACTGCCATCAAAACTGAAGGAATTTGAGAGGAAGGCATTGCTAACGCAGATATAGGAGCTGTCAGAACTGTGGACACAGGCGTACTTGATGCTGTAGTTGGCATAGTGTATGATTTAGAGGCTGCCCATTTCCTGGAAGACTTCAAATGTGACCTTTTCAAAACCCTTTCTCCTCCTGTTGCAAAGCAGATGAAACTTGCTGAGCAGGGTATCAGTCTGCATGACAGATGGTGTTGAAGACAATTCCATTTGAGTGGAGGGAAGGGTTGGTACCAAAGCAGTGTCGAGTATCAAGGCCAACTTCTGGGTCTTTGATTTTGAGGTCAGAACAGAGGGCAGATAAAATTGATTAATTTGAGGCTGCATAGTCTGCCATCTATAGGGACTTCTCCTAACAATGTATCTTGAGGCAATGAACTCAGTTCTTCAGGGCTTGCAGAGTAAAAGTCCTGCAAATGGAGCAACGCTCAATGACATGCCCCTCCCCTAGACAGAACAAGGACTCTGAGTTGCTGTCAAAAAGAGACATTTTCCTACTGCAAATAGAACATAAATGAAAGAGTGAGGTAGGGGCCACAGAAATGTAGAAATAACAATGAACAACAAATGGGGAAAAGTGGGCAGGATGGAGGTGAGGAAGGACTTGAGGTAAAGTTTTTTTTTTAAAAAAAACATAGAGAAAATAGGATGAGAGAAAGAGAAATAATGGGAGGAAGACACTACTCAGTAGGAAACAATCAGCTGTTCCACAGGAGGATGGAAAGAAACTGAGGGAGCAATTGTTTGCGAGGCTTGGACATGTGTGATAGGTGGGAGTGGGCAAAGTATTCCTGCCAAGCTACTCAGCTCTAGAATTTTCCAAATGGTGTCTCTGCGCAGGCACAAAATCCATTTGTGTGAGGCACAGAAACAGCAAAGAGGAAGCTGAGGTTTGTAGGCCCATCACCCCATTGTGAGGCAATGTGACAATCTATTTGCTTTTCAAAAGATCTGAAAAACCATATCACAATGGACATGCTGAAACATATTTACAAAGAAAAAATAAAACTTCTTTACTCCACACTATGCTGTGCACTTGCAATTGTTGTCCAGTTATAACCCTTCTGAAATTGTATATTTCTCTATGCAAAAATATTCCTCTGAAGCCTACTAGAAAAGTGTTTCTTGAACTCTATAGTCCTCCAGATGTTCAAGACTTCAACTGCTACAGCATGTCTGTTGGACATGCTGGCTGAGTCTTCTGGGAGTCAACATTCAAAACCTCTGAAAGAAGGAAACATTGGGGAGCATTCTACAAGAATATCAAGTTGAAATAGAGTTACATAAATCAGAGCCAACTAGCTATTGTAATTTTATATGGTTCCTGTGCTCAATAGATCTTTTACATGGAAGCATCCTATACTCATCTTCCCAGTGGTGATATTAACATGGGGTATTTTTGTCCCACTTCAGATTAGTCTAAAGGAATAAAGGATACTTACAATTAAATTGACAATTTGTGGTAGCAGCTGTTCAAACCATGGTAACACCTTTGCTTTGTAACTGCTGAATATTGAGTGCAAAATATCTGATACTTTAGTCAGGATGTAGACATCACTGTCATGCTAATAAAGAAAAGAAGTGGCAAATAATTTTGACTTTTGTAAAAGATAATGATATTACAAATGTTTGTATTTTCATATTTGTATTTTCCACTCTCCTAGGAATGAGATCTTACTGTATTTCTCATGATATTATGAGTGGACTGGTGGGTGGGCGGACAAGCAGAAGAGTTCCGGCTTCAAAATTATAATGAATTACATAGTGAGTAATACTATGTAAAGTGTCTGGACACAATGAGCCAGAATTGCTGACTCTTCTGGTTTACATTCAATGGCAAGCATGCTGATTTGCCTATATCTTCTGCTTGTGCGATATCACTCCTTTCATGTGAGTGGATAACACAAACTAGAAATTCACAATTTCATGTTATACCCCAACCAAGGTTTTTGGTTTACTTCTTCCAAACAAGCTAGAATTCTGATTTATTCTGACATTAGAGTGTACAGTCGGCCCTCCATTTTCACGGTCTTGAGACTCATGGTTTCAATTATTCGCGAGGTCAAGGCCACTAATGCAAGCATTCCTCCTCCCTTTCTCTGCCTGCTCTCTCCTTGGGAAGGGTCTTGGAGGGGCCACGGCACCTCTTGCCTTCTCTTTCGCATCATCCCCCTGGGCTGCCCAAGGAGAAGATTGGGAGAAGGGGCAGGAAACCATTTAAAGAGACAGGAGGTTGGGAAAAAAGGAGCACACACTCCTGCTCCTCTTCCCCCGTTCACCCTTCCCTTTAATTGGCTTCTAAATGGGGGGGGGGGGGGGGGGTGAGTTATTCACGATTTTTCCATATTTGCAGGGGTCTCATTCCCCTAACCCCCATAAATTTGGAGGGGGAACTGTATATAATTTCTATTTCATTTTTTAACTATTTTGTGCAAAGAGAAGATGGAACTATTCTGGCTTATTATTACATGAAAACACACGTAGGTAGTCAATGCTGTTTTATTTCCTTTCCCAACCTCAGCAGACCTACTTTTGTTTTCTAAAGAGATGGGAATATTTCTGGTGCTTTTTTCCTTAGTGCAATTCAACATGGCAGTTTGATTTTCAATACCCCCCCTTCCCTTTCACTCTACCACCAAGATTTCTCCAAGCAGGCAGAAATGTCAAACCACAACAGAATATGCTTCAACCTGATAAAGAGTGGCTATCTATGACATACTTCAAAACTCTCTCCCTCTGTGTGTATACACAGTGAGTAATGAATCAAGTGACCTTATATCTAATCACACTGCAGTAACTGTCATTTCCTCAGCCTCTGCATTTTTTAAAGCCCAAAGCTGGAAAGAGAGTACAGGGAAAACAAAAGAACTAGAGGATAACTATTGCCTAACAATTATGCATATTCTTGAACTGGCAAGGCAATGAAGTTTAGACACTGCTGATATAGTAATGTTAATTAAAACTTTACCAATTACAGGGGTACCCTGGGTTACGAAATTAATTCGTTCCGCCACCGCTTTCGTAACCCGAAAATCTTCGTAAGGCGAAAAAGCCATAGGCGCTAATGGGGAAAAGCCGCGATTTCGTGTGAAATAGCGCCGAAAAGCACCAAAAAATTTTTCGTAACCCGAAATAACCTTCGTAACCCGGAACAGTTTTTTTGAATGGATTTTTTTCGTAACCCGGAAATTTCGTAAGGCGGCGCATTCGTATCCCGGGGTACCAGTGTACTGTTTTATCTCCCTTGCTAATGGAGCCAATTATGCTACCTTTTAGCAAATACAGGTTTTGCCAACTCTGAGCATCAGTTTTCAAACTCCAAATGCAACAGGAAGAATTTAAGCTACAGCCAAACTAATCTTGCAGTAGGCATTTCTAAAATGTGAAGCATGGAATACAGGTTTTATTCTCAGGAATTTTGCTAACTCAATCTGGTCACAGAGTAAGTGAACACTGATCATGGCATGCTATTGTGACTATGGCAGTGTGTGCAGTCACAGGTCAAAGCATCAGTATTGCTTCCAACAGTCTACCCTATATATATATATATATATATATATATATATATATAATTAAAAAATCAAAGTTATACCTGTGACTGCACCCCCCCATAGTGCATACTGTATACCCAACCTGCAACCAAGCTACAATGCTACAGACTGCGTAAGCCATTTGTATGCCTGCAGAGTATCAAGTATGCAACTCACTCATGGATCTGCACAAAACAGGAAGTAGATACCAAGTCAATCTCAATATGTGAAAGAAGCTTTTTAAAAAGATTTTGTGCCATAAACTATTTCTGCAACTTAAAGAAATGTTTAAAACTGGCTGGATCACTATGTGTCTGACAATGAAATCCTGGGAACAGTGGCTGTTTCAGGATCCTGAATGTATCTTCCATTAAACCTAGCTTGACATCTATCCACTGAACCTTCCACACATCAGTGAACATTAACAAAAGTATAAGGTGGAAGATAGTAGTGCTTATTTTGGTTTGCAATTCAAATCCTGTTCTTCCTGAGTAGAGAGCCCATCATTTATTAGAATTAAGTAAAATGTATCAGCTCATGGAATTTCGATTACCCTTCCCATCAACCATTTTATATTTAAAACAAAGAAAAAGCTCCAAACAGAAAACAATCAGTGGGATGATATGTGTGAATTGTTTCTCTCAAATACCATATTACATGAGAATTCAGAGTCAGGCCTAAAGAGCTGCAGTCAGATTGCTCACCAGCATATCAGACTATTGTATAATACACCTGGTTTACAAGACCTTTCTACTTTCAACAAGCCACAGGACTTACTTCATCTTGCAGAGACTCTTCAACTTGCTCATCATAGTCTTCATCTTGCCTTTTCACTAATTAAAAAATAAATTGTTAATGTATTAGCATAGCTTTTTTCACTAATGTTCAGACTTGCTGCAAGAAGGAAGATGTAGAAGAGGAGCAAAGGAGAATTATTTGGTAGTGAAACTCAGGGGGTACATAAGTTGCTGTAATGTTGCCATTTTATATAAAAGACACCATGTCATTACCCACTTTATATAATGGGACTTGACCATCCATGGAAATTTGTATCTACTGAAGGGAGGAGGGGGCTGGGGCCAAAGGCCAGAGGATACAGAGGGCCCATTGTATTTACAGGCTAGAATTAAAATTGCATTCATATTTGTTTTGATACTTGTATTTTGACATTTCATGTTTCTAAAGATTTTTTAAAATAAATATTCAGAAACCTTAGATTTTTGATGAGTTATATATCAAAATACCCATATCAGTAAAATTAAGCTATCTTGACTTTTGGGTGCTATTAAACTATCTTAAACTAGTTTACCTTGTCTTAATTCTTGATTTTTAAAGTGCTCTTCTAGTTTTCCTTTTAATATTCCTCCAAGTTCTTCAAAGTATTCATTGTTAAGGCATCCATCTCCCATAACTTCAATACACTAATGAAATAAAGATATAGTCAACTTGAAAATAAATCCTACTCAGACTGTTTCAAGAATAACAATTTCCAGAACACTCTAAGCCCAACTATAGAAAGACCAGTTCTATAAACTCTGCAGTTACACAAATTTATATAGGCCTCATAACTACAAATATACACAAGTAACAACCTATTTCTAGCTCTAGCCCAATCTCAGAGTGTCTACCTTTTATGTCAACAATTAAATCAAGATGGGAAACACAGAGATCAGGGACCACCATATATATCGTGCTAAATTTGACAGTCTGGCCATGCTCTTTCCGCAAGCAGTTCAAACAAGGGTGCATTTTATCACCCTATCTGTTTAAATTATGCATGGAACATACAGATAATGAGATGAGACTCAGAGGAAGGAGGTGTGAACATGGGAAGAAGGGGAATAAATCACTTGTTGAAGACAGAGATGACACCATAAGAATAGCAGAAGACAACATCACAATCACTGGTGAAAGTTAAGGAGAAAGTGGAAAAGTAGGATTACAGCAGATTATTAAGAAAATAAAAATAATGACCGCAAAAGATTCACATAACTTAAGATCCTCAAATATCATTATATATAACTGAATGTCAGTCAGGATTGTCCATGCCGTATTATTTCCAGTTTCTATGTATAGATTTGAAAGTTACATAGTGAAGAAAACACATGGGAAGAGAATCAACTCTTTTGGGATGTGGTGCTAAAGGAAAGTTAAATCAATATAATGATAGTTTTTTGTGGGATTTTTGGGCTATGTGGCCATGTTCTAGAAGAGTTTCTTCCTGACGTTTCGCCAGCATCTGTGGCTGGCATCTTCAGAGAATGCTTGCCTGGAAAGGAGTTGGGTATATATATTGTGTGACCTAGAAAGGCAGGAGTGATTTGCATGTGTAAGATCTTGCAAAGTATGTAAACACAACAAGAGCCTAAAGTTCTTTTACTGGAATTATTCTAATTTAAGTAACCTTTTGGTAATCCATCAGGTTAGCATCTGAACTTTGACATTCATGTGACAATCTAATGTGTTTCAGCTGAAAATTGAAACTACAGAAACTCAATCAGCATGGCAATCACAGGTCTGGAGAGTAAACCTATCACTAGATGTAGTATAACACTATTGTGATGGCTGAATTAATTATTTTTAGGATCAAGAATGAGCAGTGGTTATTGCATCTGTTGCTCTTGCATGTTGCAAGAGATGCAATAACAAACTATGGTTATGAACTAAAACCAAAAACTTATAATCTTCTCTGCTCCTACATGTGTGTGGAAAGGGAGGAAAAGTGTATATTTGAATTATAGATGACTGGATTCTCACTGCTGATTTCTGTTTCAGTTCATCCAAACCTAAAAGCAATGTATGTCTCTTTGAAAAACATGAATATTTATATTCTTGCTTAGCAAAAACAGGACACAAAAATGTAGTTAATATGAAAATTACCTTGGCAAAAGAATTCATTATTTCTGATAGTACATCTGAATCTGGTTCTGTTCCTATAGCCTTGATTAGGGCATCACACATAAAATGCCACATCTGGGTCAGGTATTCTGGGCCACGAACTCTTGCACATTCCAGGAGCAAAGGCATTGATTCTGCAGCTGCTACACGAACACGTTATATTCATTAAGGTAAATGACCATAAAACCTTTTCCCCAAAATGAAAGTGTAAGATCTCTACCCATAGTTTTCATCTAAAAGTGTGATCAAAGTCCAACCCACTATTTCATCCATTTAGAACTCCAGTATGAGATTTAGTATATATTTGTAAAATAAGAAATGCATGTTCCTGGATTTGGACCATTTGGAAAAATGTAAGCAGACCACAGTTTAACACACACACATCTCCTTTAAGAAGAAGATAAAATAGCCTGATCTCTCAAATCTTAGCACTGGTTGGGTCTGTCTGTGTGTGTTTCATATTGCCAGTTGTTTTTATGGCATTTTTGTCAGCTGACACACCAGTTTGCTTCCCATTTCTTTTCCATGTGGTCACCAAGTGGGGCAAGGAGGAGGGAGGGGGAAGCAGTAAAGCAAAGATGGAAGGGCTAGAGAAAGCAATTACAATGGATTTCAAAGAGGTTTAAAGTTTTCTTTCTTTCTTTTTTTTTTTTTTGCAAGAAATAGAAAAAAGGAGAAAAAGTTGGGAGACTAAAGCGGTGCAAGGAGGAAAAATGTGTGCCCAGGGAGAAGGAATGCATGAAGACTGGCCTTTGTGACCAGGGTTTTCCTTGCCTTCTCCTCATCCTCAAAAAGACTTATTTGTTCTTGCCTCTGGAAAAAAGGTGGGTCAATCACAATCAAGATATTTCTACCCTCTCCACAGAAAAATGTTAGCTCATCAACTGTTAGTTTGATTGAACAATGCTGGTTTGGATGCAAAAGATGTGCCTTCACATCATTTTAACTAAAATATTATGCCATCCAATATATAGTATATATAGATATGTATGGGAGAGTTACACACTCAAAAACCTTAGAAAGGGAACAGGGGGCATTCTAACAGCCTTCGTTGTGTCAGTCATATCTTGCAAGCTCTTTCTAATAGCTTCTTTCCAGGATAACAAATTTTCAAGTGTTGTGAAGGTTGTGACATAAAAAAAAATTGCTGGGAGATCATGATGGCATCTTGCTAAAGGATATCATCGTGAAAATAGAATTTCAACAAAGGAACCATCAATTTCACAACTTGTTCTGTGTATTCCACAAATCCTTCCTTCAGTTCTTTGGCATAGCAAACCTAAAGGACAGAAATGCAAGTACTTAAATGAAGTCTATTGCTAAATTGTTACACAGGAATATGCAAAGAAATCAGAACTGCTAAAAGAAAAATTGTGTAACTCCTTGTTAGCTGTGATATTCTTGATGATTAAATGCACTTTCACCTCTTGTTGTCAAAGATGCTACTATTTAAACAATCCTTAGAATGGTGGTGTTCCAAGTATGATTAGAATGCAATGGTGAATATCCACTGAATTCCACCAATAAAACTGGGAATGGAAAATTAATCCTGTAGAAGGCTAGTTACTCAACCTCGGGCAGATTTTTCCCATCAATGAGGATTACCAAGGAGGATGGGAAGAATGTCCCAGTTATAGTGGTGGAAGCTGTGGAATCTAGTAAAAGTAGAAACAAACAAATAGTTAAAATGCAATTAAACTATCAAATCAGAAACCTTCACATTTATTAAGAAAAAAAGATAAAGATCCATAGCCACCCTTCCCCCCCCCCATGAGTGTGGGCCTGCTTGCTCATACTTTTTCCTAAAAGCAGTCTTTCAAACTTTTCTGGCAAAAGAAGAACCAGACAGCCATTCTACTCATCTCCTAGCTGTCCCCATGTTGCTTGTCTAAGAGAAAGATTCAGTTCATGAACTGCAGTTTACTTGGCTTCCATGGCTTCAGTGCTGCTGAATACTGATTTCTACTCCGAGCATGTGATCAAAAGAGCACTCACCAACATCTGACATGCAGTTGCTTTTTCTTCAAGGCCTGCAGTCTTAATACCAAAACTCTGTTGGTCTCCTAGATTTACAAACTCCCAACCATCGTCATCACTCATGTTCTCCATATCTTGTGCTAGTGAGGAAAAAATTAATAGTTCTAACACAGTTGTTTCATACTTCTCCAGTGAAATTATGAATTAATTAAATATTAAAACTTACTGTCAAGGAGAGCCACTTCAGGCTTGATTGATGCAGTTTTCATTAAAGGACCCATAACAACAGGAAGATATTGCTGGAATTCTTTTCCAAGGATCTTGCACATTCTTGCCCATGCAGAAATCATATATGATATCTGTAAATTAATAATATCATGTTCACCTTCCTTTTCTCTAGTATACAAAGTTGTATTACCCCTTGAGCTGACTGAAAATCAAGGTCATTTAAAAATTAATATGTGCTCACAATGATGTGGAAGTCTTTGTCATGAAATCATCTGTACAGGCAACAGTTGAACAAAACTTGACATTCATGCAGCACTTTGAATAAAAGTACTTCATAAAATGTTCTTGTTGCAGTTCTTACACCAACTCTGTAAACTAGGGTTAATGTCCCAATATTCACCGCAGGAGCAACTTGTCTGAGGACACTTAACAAGTTCATGATTGAAGTAAAAAAATGGAAAGCAGAAATTTAATAGTTCAGTTTGAGCCACCATGCTAAACATCTCAACAACCGAATATAAAGCCACAAATATGTGGTTTGAATATTGCAATGATTAAAGAAGGCAGTAAAGTTACTACAGAACAGATTTTTGCCACAATAACATTGGACATTCCTACTCTGGATCTCCCAAGTGAAAGTCTGTTGTGCATATCCACATTATACCTGAAAGTGAGAAATGCAACTACAAAAATGCTGCTGTGACAGTATATGTGAAAGTGGTATCACTGAGGAAAGGTCTTTAAATTTCCATCCACCACAGTTAACAGGCTGGATGGCCATATGTCAGGGATGCTTTGATTAAAATTTCCTGCATGGCAGGGGGTTGGACTGTATGGCTCTTGTGGTCTCTTCCAACTCTCTGATTCTAAGTTTTAGTTAGTACAGTAAAAAATTAGCATTAGTGTAGCCCCTCTCAATCATTTTAGCTATTTCCAATACAATGATTTATTGGAAATAAAATGATTGGGATCACTAATAGATCCCATTTAAAACATGTAGTTACAAATCCCCCCCTGCCCAAAGTATAGATTTGCTGGGAGTAGTGGTTTCAGTGTTAGACCAGGACAATGTGAGACTAGGGTTTGAATCCCGCTCAACCGTGGAAACGATTAGGTGACCTTGGGCAAATCACACTCTCTCAGTCTCAAAGGAAGGCAAGGGGAACAGCCCTCTGAAGAAATTTTGCCAAGAAAACCTGTGATTGGTTTGCCTTAGGGCTGCCATAAATCAGAAATGACTTGATAAACAAGAGTAGTTTCGCTATGTAAATATTGAGCACATCAATTGGCTCTATGGGATATTCTAAGAAAGAAGATTGTAATGGGCATTATCAACAATCTAAAATTAGAATCAATTATTTAGCTTACCTGAGGGTCATCATCTTCCAAGTCATTGAAGTCAGTTTGTGTCTTCAACAAGAGCTGCATCACATCAGAGGCATCTTGCATGAACTAGAAATAAAAGCATCCAGTGAAGTTATGAGAGTTTTTAATTTTTGTTTCATTTGGCTTATACTAAGGCTTCTGATATCTTAAATTACAATCCATTACTGGAATTTAATCCCCAAGGCATTTCACAAGTTTGAATTTGGGTCCTGGGTCCAGAAAAGGTCCTTGTCCCTCATCTTCTCTAAGCTAACACAAAGGTACAATTAAGACATCACAGTTAAATGCAGAGCTATCAACAAGGCCTTCTTGTAAGAAAATGTTTTATTGTTTGAGATCTTGTCGGCTACTGGGAGTCCCTGGACTGAAAAGTAAGGAAACAAGCTAAATAATGTGAAAAATATGTAGCTATCAAGCCAAAGGATGGAAATTGAAACATACCTTCTCTTTACCAACAGCAAGACCAATTAAGCTGATACATTCTATGGTTTTTCCTCTTAAGAGTCTAAGTTCCTTCTGCACAGCATTCTCAACGATGTGTTTGAGAGAAGGCATAAATAAATCATAGTATGGAACAAACTTTTCCTCTGCTGTATCAGCAACTGATGCAATAGACGTAACAACCTGCTCCAAAACCAACTTGGTGCCTTTTTCAATCAGCTGTGTAAGGGGAATAAAAATATATATTTAAGAAACTTATTTAAATCTCCCTGAAACAGCGTTTTAAGTCAAATTAATCCCAGAATGGCTTACCTCCTGCAATTTTAATACCATAATGGAATGAAGGTGCTTCACTAGGTTATCTAAATAAGGAATAAGCAGTGATTTTGGACAGTCTTCAGTAAAGTTGATCAGAGCAGCAGCTGCATGAGCCTGAACACGTTGGTTTCCTTGATCCTCCATGGTCTGGAGAATAGGTGGAATTACCTAAAACACAGATATCATTGATGCTTGACTCAATATTTGATATTTGCTGATTTAACTTGTTTTCCTATGATGTTTTTAACTTGTTGTTTTAACCTCTAGACTGTACACCATAGGCAGGTGTATAATATATCCTTGATTTTATTTGGTTTTTGTACAGTGCCATGTACATTTACGGCACTTTATAAAGCTAAGAAGAAGAAGAAGAAGAAGAAGAAGTGGAAGATTTTAAAATGAACTTGTTCAATGCACTTTATAAAGCTTTCTACTTGCCTTTTCATGGAATTTTTTCTGGAAGCCTGGTGCAAAATCTGTAGCCATCTGACCAATTGCATTACAAGCTGCATATCTTACTCGTGGATGCTGAAATATTTAGCTTCAATTAGTAAGTTCACTGAACAACTGAGCATAAACTTTATAGGAACCAAATATTTTAAACTTACAGGATCCTGAAGGAAAAGCAAAACTAAATTCACGATCTCATTCAGAATCCCTTCCATTTGTTGGTGACAGCCTTCGCCAATAGCTGAAAGAGCCATCAAGCCGGCATGTCTGCATTTCCAGTCAGCTGTGTTGAGATACATTAAATGGAAACATTATTAGACAAGAAAACATATACAGAAAATAAGAATATACAGTCTCACTGTGTCCTAGTCTAGCACTGGCTTTTGCGACTTTAATTATTTGCAGTTTTGATTAATATGTTCTCTCTAGAAATCTCTAGGTTCTCCAGCAGAGAATCTAGAAGTTCCTAGAGAAAACGCTTCTCTAGGCATTTGTAGGTCCTCCAGCATGATTCTATGATCAACATTGGTAAATGTTGACCACAGAGTTGCCTGGGAGGACCTGGAGATCCCTAGAGAGGTGTTCTCTCAGGTAAAAAGAATAGTGGTTTTTTATTTGCAGTTTTTCCACATTCACGGAGGTCCTTCACCCCAAACTGCAGTGGATGTGGAAGGACCACTTTATTTTTATTCAGAATATGAATCTATTCAAGCAGTTATAACTCTTTTCCCTGATTCTAGGCTGTGAAAATACTTTCCTTATTTGAACTGCAGACTAAAGTTTAAGATTTTGTTTAGTAAACTGTTACTAGAGAACTATTGGCTATTATGTACAAGATGGGGAACTGAATTTTTAAAAACACTGGAATCACAGCACTGTGATGGGTCTGACTCAAATTATTATTATCTGGTTATTAAGTGAGAAAAATTACATCCACAGGATCCTACTGAGTTTTTATTTTAGATTAACTCTGATAATAGTACTGTAATTTACATAATTTAAAAGGCAAATGTCTGATGAAACAGGAATGCCTTTTCTCATGACTGAAGGCCATGAGACGGAGTTTCAGAACCTTGGTGTCACTACCGAGGGTCTGTCACCTGTCCAAGCCAGCCAATCTTCTGAAGGTGAAAGAATGTGGTCAAAGGCCAACAATAATGAATGTAATAATCACAAAAAATGTATCAGGAAAGTCATTTGGCTCTAATCTAGGGCCACAGCTTCTTGACAATACTCTTAAATGGACACATGAATGAAAAAGAACACTAGTTCATTGCCCAATACACAAAAAGGATACATCCATGTTTGTCCAAGAACATAAGTTACATTTTTGTATTCCGGTCTACTCTGTCCCATGATTATAGGTGCTTGCTATAAAATGGATAGACAGCATATGCCTGACAAATCAAAATCTTGTGTTGGAATTTACATCCATATTATAACAAAGGTATGGAGGTCAGGCTAGAGCAAAGGGGTGAAATCTTACCATTCCAATTATAGACAAACAAGGATGAAACTAATACTCAGATAGAGAATAGGAGTGAGGAAGTGCAGCCTGTGGACACCTGCTCCCACCCACAGGCTTTTCCTGGATCCCCAGAGCCTTGGACCCCTTTCAATGTGTCCATTCCAGAAATCCAAATCAGAATAACTTCCAGTTTGATTGTCACGTGATTTGAGGACTCTGTGACCTGCCTCAGGTCCACAAAGGCAAAAAGCAGTTCTGATGTCCACTGAAGCTGCCCATCCCTTGTACAGAGTTTCTCCCTTCCCATACAGGATTAAATGACTTAGGTTATCAAGTGCAGTCAGAAAAACCTCTTTACTTGCGGAACACAATAATTATTAATGAATCTTTTTTTTTAACTTACAGAGAAGAAAAACTGATGGTCACATAATATACCATTGACTGTGTTTTGTGTACAAACAAGGGACTTTTCAGCTCTCCCTTTCAGTAGCAATACCCTACAGCTCAACAGCTAACTTTGAAGTCAAAACTACTTCTGTCAAACACTGCAAAGGTACATGGGATTTTCTTCATCCCAGCTGGTTGAAAAATCAATTAAATTAAATCAACAGAAGTACTTAGCTTATAAATTTACATATAAATACATAGGTATATATTTTTCTTTTCCATTTCATGTGTTAATTTGTACGGTTTTATATATTTGTATGTCATGCAGAGTTAAAATAAAATAAAATTATTAAAAAAAATATTTTTCTATATACAATCATTTATTTTAACAGCTCAATCCCCAAAATATATGTTGAAACACCTACTGAAAGGTCAAAATAACATAACTTACGATTCTGAAGCATTTGCATAATATGTTCTTTTATCATAGGCAGAACAAGTTTTCCACCAAGGCCACATGCCATTCTGTCCAATGCACTCTCACCAGCAACAGCATTGCTAAAATGTGGGCAAATTTTAAAAAAGATCTATGAATCAACAAGCTAATGTAGTCAATAAATTTAGTACTCAGTTGTGTTTCTGAAAGCATTCTTAAGTGTTCAAATCTCATAGAGAAATAGTCCGTAAACCTTTTAAAGTAGTTAAAAGACAATTTTCCAAAGGTATTCTGATCTTAACATTCATTTGCTTATGTTTCATGTTAAGCCTGCCCATCACCGTATCATACATGAGTTTGTCCCAGTGTTCAAAATTCAAACTCAGTATGTGAACAAATTGTTTTTTTAAACGTGCTATTCATTTTTTGTTTCCTAGCATACATATAATTTAGAAGTACAGTGTGTTCGCACCAACTGTAGGCTTGCCATCTGCAGTTTGAGCTTCCGCGGATGGCAATATCCATTTTTCAATGGGTATGTGCACATGTGGTGGTGCATGTTAGCGCACGCCCATTGAAAGGAACAGGAATTAAGTGCCAAGGTGTGTGCTCGGTTCACAACTGTTGTCGAAGCGAACACAAGCATAGTTTATGTATGCGGACAAGACGCTCAGAAGGTCTGTGAAGAATCTGAGTTGCGCGGCAAATTTCCTCTCACACAGGAATGAATCTCAGTACAGCGAGGTTTCTCTCAAGAAGAGGGTTCTGTAATCTTTGTTACAAAACTATATACAAAGATTACACAGAGTATAAGACATCCGTCTAGAATACTCATTAACAAGTTACTTTACAAACCAACCGACCATAACAACCACCATAGAGGCAGTTACCCTAACACCGACTGTCATAACTCTGACTCTCATTGACAGTTTAAAGTTGACAGTTGCAGCAGTATTCCACGATGCACTGTTTCAAAAATGCAGGCACATGTAACAACCACTGGTACTGTAATAAGTTCTGCTACAGCTCCACCTAGTGGTCATATCCATGTCATTTTATCAGACCTGTTTACATCATGGTCCTGACATTAAGGCCCTGTATTTTTTGCTACCTGCACATGAGTGGGGTGGTGGTGGTGGTGGTTACCAGACAGCAAGGGACAACTGTAATCACCAAAGGAGCAAACTATTTTCTAAACAACAAGATTCTAAAAGCAGTGAAGTGATTCTGGCTGTATCAATAAATCTAGATGAACTATCCTTTACAGACTGATGAACAAATGGAAAACTAAAACTAATTACCAATGTACATATTCTTCATACTCTTCTGATATTTCAGCCATTCTTTTACAACTCTAGTGCAAAACTGTGTTCCCCACAAGAAACAATGCCATCCTCTTTAGAATTTTTGTATTGCAGCTTTCATTTTGTGAGGAAGGAGTCCTCCTTCCTAAGGATCTGGATTTTTTAAATAAGAAAAATGCGTCACAGCATTGTTTGTTCCTATTTTCATCAGCCTTAATCTCATAGCTATTTGTATATCATGATGGTGCCCATTTAAAAATACAAGCATTGTATTCTTGTATAAGAATATAAACTTACTAATCTCTGCAAGGAGATATCATTTTTGCTGAGAAACTTCAGTGTGGGCATTGTGCACACATGCACCTATTTCCACAATGGCAAAAAATTTGAAATATATCACTACTATTAAGGAAATTGCATTAGTTCAGCAGCAGTTGCACATATGCTTGGTCCAGTTAAGGGTGGGTCTATAGAATCCTAAGGCATATGGATAGCCCATCTATAGGTATCAAATAAGACAGCTTGAAATGCAAAATAACTCTTGAAAGTTATGAACTATTTAATCTGTTTGTTCCTATAAAAACTTGTAAAGCAATCTTGTTCACCTGTCAAAGTCATCATCTTCCAACTCATCAGTGTTTGCCCAGTCTTCATCTTCTTCTAGGTCAACCATCATTGTTAACATCTGAGGAACTAAAGAAATTGAACAATGTCAGTTTACAGAAAATTGCCAAAGCAGCACATGAATGCTAATAAACCTTCCAATAATTTCAGATCCCAAGACAGCTCTGGAAGCAACATGACACCAGAATATATTTCATTCTGCCACAGCAGGTATAGTTATATATTTATAGGAATTACAGATCACTGAATAGAATACAGTTGCAAGCAGGCAGCCCAAGATCTAGCTTTTATATATTCTTAGATAAACATATGTGAAACATTTGTTTCAAGTTTTTAAGAAAGCATGGAAGAGGCAACAAATATATCAAACATGATTTTCCTTGGCCCAGGAGCTGTTATACCATATGACTTTTGCCTTCATTCTAAGTCACTCTGAAGTCCAAGGCACAGGAAGTGCTTTTTCTTCTCATAAATTTAAATAGGAGTAATTTGAGACTATTATACATCGAGTATTTGCAGGAGGGAAATAATGTGCTCTACAGCCTCAGAAGCACATACCAAAAAAGTCTATTTTTATGTTTCTAAGGCTTATGGTGCCCATTTTAAATTCATGATTGAAACTCTTGTTTATTTTTCTAAGACTTTAGTTAAACTTACTGACAGAAAGATTCCACCTAGAATTTACAGCTGAACAGTTCTCAAATGTTCCTTTACTAGATCTTTTAAAAAAATAATGTAATATTTTCTTCTTGAACTTGTTTTGCAATTGTTTAGTATCAGTGCATGTTTAAAAAATGTTAGCCTAGCAGCAGCCAATCCAAGACCAGAATGACTGTTGCTTCAGTTTTCTCAGAATTTTACTCATCTTGATATTTAATACAATTAATTATCCCAACTGCTCTACATAAACACTGATTTTTTAAACTACTAATTCTATAGAAATATAGCATATGTTGTTATAAATAAGAATGAAAAGCGGAATATTTTGTGATCAGAAGGTTGTTGGATTCCTCACAAGCTGCTTGGTAAGGTAAAAAAGGCCATCTGCCCTCTCGATCCCTGTCCATCTTGGCTGGCCATCCAGGGAGGTGAGGCAACCTTGAAGTTGCTACAATCTATAATCAATGCTTCCCTCAGGGAAGGTTGTTTTCCATCAAGTTTGAAATTAGCAGTGGTGAAACCCATTCTAAAGAAACCTTCCCTTGATCCCCTGGACAAAAACAATTATCGGCCAGAATCTCTTCTTCCCTTTTTGGGTAGGTTGATAGAGAGGGCGGTTGCAAACCTGCTCCAAACAGTCTTGGATGACACCGATTATCTTGATCCATTTCAAACTGGCTTCAGGTTGGGATACAGAGTGGAGACTGCCCTGGTCGCCTTGGTTGATGATCTCCGTCTGTGCATTGACAGGGGAAGTGTGGCCCTGTTGGTGCTCTTGGATATCTCAGCGGCCTTTGATACCATAGACCATGGTATCCTTCTGGAACGCCTGAGAGAGTTGGGAATCGCTGGCTCTGCTTTGCAGTGGCTACATTCCTACCTCTCGGGCAGATTCCAGATGGTGATGCTGGGGGGCAGCTGCTCCTCTATGAGAGAGCTAACATCTGGCATCCCTCAGGGCGCTATTCTGTTCCCCATGCTGTTTAACATTTACCTGAAGCCGCTGGGTGAGATTATCCAGAGACATGGGGCAGGGTGTTATCAGTACGCTGATGACAACCAAATTTACTTCTCTATGTCTCGGACTGTTTCAGTAGCCAAGGAGGGCATCTCCCCCCGAATGACTGCCTGAAGTCGGTAATGGATTGGATGAGGGAAAATAGACTTAAGTTGAATCCAAATAAAACTGAGGTACTCGTGATAGGTAACCCCAATCCGGGTACGGAGATAAGTTTGCCAGTTCTAGATGGGGTCACACTTCCCCTGAAAGACTGCGTCCACAGCTTGGGGTGCTCCTGGATTCGTCGCTTCAACTGTCTTCTCGGATTGATGTGACAGCCAGGAGTGCCTGTTATCAGCTTCAGCTGATACACCAGTTGTGCCCCTACCTGGAGCAGCGGGACCTAGAAATGGTCGTACATGCTCTAGTAACCTCGCGTCTTGATTACTGCAATGCGCTCTACATGGGGCAACCTTTGTGCCACATCCGGAAGCTCCAATTGATACAAAACATGGCAGCCAGACTGGTCGCCGGAAAATCCAAGTTTGACCATATTACACCTATTTTAAAATAATTACATTGGCTGCCTATTAGCTTCCGGGCACAGTACAAGGTGTTGGTTATCACCTATAAAGCCCTACATGGCCTGGGCCTAGTCTACTTGAAGGAACACCTCCTCCCATACAATCCTTCCCATACATGCCGATCCTCCGGGAAAAGCCTTTTACAATCTAGAAAGATCAGATTGGCGGTGACCTCCTGGAGGTCCTTCTCTGCCACCACTCCAAAAACTTGGAGTGACCTGCCGGAAGAGATTCGCCAATTATCCTCACTCGAGGCTTTCAAAAAGGAGGAGGATTCAGTTGGTTCTGGATATTATCAATTGGGGAAAACCTTTCTCTTCCGGCAGGCCTTCCCTGATTGATAATGTCCAGAACCAACTGAATCCTCCTCCTTTTCTTATTTTTCTTATTTGTGGTTTGTTTATTAATTTTGTCATATTGTTATGTATTTTTAACCATGTTTTATTGTTTAATTTTATACTTGGGAGGGAGGATTGGGCTGGGGTCTTGTGGGGCTTGCTGTTTTTATTGTTGTATATTATATAAACTTTGCTGTTACCCGCCTTGATCCTCAAAACGGAAGAGCCGGGATATAAATAAATATTATTATTATTATTTCCTGTATCAGATCTATCATTTTTTCATTTTCAACAACAGTGTTTCCAATAGTGGCCCATTTAAACTAAGATCTACCATATATACTCGACTATAAGTCGACCTCATGTATAACTTGAGGGCAGGTTTTGGAGCTATAATTATGGATTTTGACATGATTCGTGGATAGGTTGAGAGTAAAATTTAGGGCCATGTAACAAAGGATGTAAAGGATGAAGCAAAGGAAAACAATGCCAAAGAACTTACAAAATTCCAGGAGACATTACTGTTTGTGTTCATATTAAAAGTTGGACTGAGAATAGAGAGAAGTCAGTGCTTCCAGGACAGATTACTCTCTTGCTTTTCACTAGGGGAAGGTTCATTTTTATATAAATAAGAGTTAAAGTACAATACTATATTGAACCATGGATAAATCGACTCAGGTTTTTGGGGTCACCTTTTTGACTAAAATTTCTAGACTTATACATGAGTATATACAGTAAAACCAAACCATAAGATGATGCAAAGAGTGGGGTTTCAACTTGGTCTCAGAAAACCCATGATCGAGCCACTTTTTCCTCTCTGTCTGCACCATCCCTACATAAGTATCTCTCAATATTATCTATGAAAACTAATACAATTATTTTACTCACTAGCTTGTGCAACAATGTTGATATGCCTTCTCAGCATCGCAGCAGCAGTTTCTGATAATGTAACTATTACTTCCAGGGCCAGCTGACGTTGCATGTTACTGAGACTAGTGTCAGCACACAGCTGAAATCACAAAATATTTAAACAGAACATTAACAAAACAAATAGTAAAAAGAACACCAAATAATACACTGAAATGTGGAAAGAGAGCATCAGACATACCTTCAAACTCAGTTGTAATGTTGGTTCTAAATGTGGACGTAAATATTTTGGAACCGTATCTGCGATCTCTACAAGAGACTTTAGGACTGAATCATCATTTTGATAACAGGAGTCATTCACTGCCTAAAATATGAGAATTTGGTTAAGACCTCTTCACCTACAATTGCACACTCATAACCAAGCTCTTCTGTGTTATGAAAATACTGTTCAATATTTCAAGATACTATGAACATGACAAAAATCTAACCCTAAGATCAGAAAACATACTGGAGAACTCCAAAGCTGAATGTTTCACTTAACCTATGCACATAATTCTGGTGGGCACTTAATCACAGTGCTACCTGTTCAACTTGCCCAAGTTTCTCTTTACCCATTCCTTAGGCATTATATAGCAGATGCCACATTTGTTAAACATTTATCCTACTTATAGTGAAAGCCCACATTTCTCCACAACATCTTTTCAAGATGCTTTAATACTGCAAATATATTAATTCTATATTAATGAAAATTTGTTGATTTCTATTTTAAAAAATGTGTTGAAAAACTAGACCAACAATGACCACAGTTTGCAATATACAGTAAAAACTACATTGTGGTTGAGTCTTTACTGAAATATTAGTCTTCTGGATTTGCAGACATTATACTTAATAGAAATATGTTAAATAAATAAAAATAAATAAATTGCAAGCATGAAATTTTTTGTAGATATTTTCATATAAATTTAATGTCAACTGAGTAAAAGTATTGTGAGAACTTATTTTGTTTTCCTACTTTTCACAACCCTTTTAACTTTACGGTGGCTTTTTTGCAGTTCACATGAAAAAAACTACCATGGCATTCTTAAGAAAAATGATTTAAAATGAATATTTGTTATAGACTGCTGCTAACACATAAAGAGGAAACTAAGGCCCTGTGCAGACCATCCATTAAGGCCTGCCTGGGGGCGGAGTAAAGGGGTGGAATCAGGGGGTGGCATCCACGTGATGCATGTCCTGACTCTGCCCCCAGGGCACTGTGATGCCATGTGCCATTCCACACAGTGCATGGCATCACAGCACTCTTCTGGTGCTGTGTCCACACAATGCAGCGCCAAAGGAGTGCCTTAAAGCCATGGCTATTGCTCCCTGGAAAGGCCAAATTGGGGCCACGGCATGCAGTTGCCATGGCTCCGATCTGGTGCACCTGAAGATGGCTGCAGGCCGTCCCTTAGGGCTGGTCTGCACAGTTCCTAAATGAACTAGCTAGTATGTTTAATATTCAGATCCCAATCTTTACAGAAGTTTGCCAACAAGGCAAAGTACTGGCAATTGTACAGCTTAATTCCTTATTTATTTTCTGTCAAGGTTCTTTCCAAAAATTATTGATAGTACTTGAATGGAACAGCGCTGCATGCACTTGATTTTTGTTAACTGCCCTTGAGTCGATCTCCACTCATGGCAACCCTGTGAATGAGACATCTCCAGGACTCCCACACTTGTTCTCGTGCCATAAAGTTTAAATGCATAAAGCAAAATATTTGTACTTTGTGTACCTTATAGTGTTTTTTTAGACAACTTATTCTATTTGAAAGGCAAAGAGTAGCTTTTATTAATGGCAACATCTGTCGTGATGTTCACACTAGAAATTCATACATTACTGATGCAGAAAACAGCAATACTCAAAACACTTTACATGTCACATCTTTGTCTATAGCAATATACTTGAGAAAACTTTCTGAAAGAGACTACCTGCAAGATTCCAGGAAGCAAGTCTGCAAAATGTTTAAGAAGGGGAAGATTTTGCTCATTAGCAAGAACAAATGCCGCTGCAGCCCTAGCCGATAGTGTCCTGATCTAGAATAAAAATTAAATACTAACATTAGTATATCACTGTGCACCTTAAACATTTTGAACTGCATATACAGGGTATATGTTAAATTTACCCTAACTTTGCATTGCTACCCCCATTCCTAAATCATACTCATTCTACAGACAGAGAAACAGAACATTTGATCTTTTTAAATGGTGGAAATCACATGCCTTGATTATTTTCTAGGTAGTGCCTCATCATATCTTTGTGTGTATGTGTGCCTTTAAGTAGTATGTTAACTTATGATGCCCTTATAATTTTCATAGGGTTTTCTTAGACAAGCAATACTCAGAGGTGCTTTTGCCAGTTTCTTCTTCTGAAATATAGCCTAGAACACCTGGTATTCATTGGCAGTTTCCTGTCCAAATTCTAACAAGGGCTGAGCCTGCTTTGCTTCCAAGACCTGGTGCTAGACAAATACAGCCTCTAGTTGGCCTCTAAAACAAGCTCCCATCAAAAATCTTGTTTTAGTGCTACACACAGTGCAGGGCTGGGGGTGGAGAAAAATTATGTCTGACAATGGGTCTTGGAAGGTGGTGGAAAATGGACTCATTGTGGTTGCCTATACCTGTCTTAAAATCATATGAAGTAAAATAAAAGTACCTCTTCCTAGTCTTCCTTTTTCCTGTATCTTGTAGGAATGATGGTGTACTGCAGAAATCGTAGTTACCCCCAAAAATCCAATATGGATCAAGACTGCCCCCATCACAAAGCAATATTTAGCTTCCCAAATCTCAGTTGGCTTGGGAAGGAAAATTCCATCCTGTGGACCTGTACATACAAATCCATGTACATATTCCTGCATGGCAAAGCGTTGGACTGGATGGCTATTGTGGTCTCTTCCAACTCTATGATTCTATGAGCTATATAATAGAACTTCGCCCAAAGTCTGAACTAGAGAAGTAACTAAAGAATATGGTTTTCAATTAACATATATTAGGTTCAACAATCAATAAAAACAGCCAACTGAACAAAAGGCAACATTTTGCAGTGTTACAGAAAGTCAGTGTATTAGACAAAAAACTGTTACAGTCGGCCCTCCTTATCCACAGATTTTTTATACATGGATTCAAGCATCCATGGCTTGAAAATGTTCAAAAAAAGTATAAACTCCAAGTATCACATCTTGATTTTCCCATTTTATATAAGGGACACCATTTTGCTATGTCATTGTACTTAATGGGACTTGAGCATCCACAGATTTTGTTATTCACGGAGGTTCCTGGAACCAAACCCCAGCGGATAAAAAGGGGCCCACTGTATTTGTCTGTAGCAGAAGGTCATTAGAAAGGAAAATAAACCTGCCTCCTTTGGCAAGGACTTCCACAGTAGACACTGAGAAAACACCTTTGGCAAACATCTGATGGCAACAGATATGATGGCAAGACAAAAAGGAGACCATTTTCCACAGACCTTGTACTGAAGAATGAAGTATTTCAGGAAACCTGGCCCAAAGCTATGCGGGGCTTTACAAGTCATAGCAAGCACTTTGAATCATTCCCAGAAACAGAATGTCAGCCAATGAAACTGTTGTATGAGATTCACATGCTCCCTAGAGCTGGCCCAAGGCTGAAACATTGTGACCCCATTTCTTAATATTCTTTCAAGTCAGTCCCACAAAGGATAAGTTGAATAGTTGAAACAACCAGGGCATGTGCCAGTCTTCAAGGAGAATGAACCGCCATCCAAGACATGCTGAATCCTTGTTCTCTCATTTGCCCTTCTGCTGACTTTTGATTTGCCTCAATAATGTTTCAATTTGTCTGCCCTCTCCCGCTCTCTAACCAATATCAGATACTGATTCGGAGACAGCTAAGCATGATTAATATATCAAATCCTGGATGTCCGTGCTTAGCCATTTCATGTAGACACTGAATAAAACGAAGGACACTGGAGGACAATATGGAATTTAGGGGGACAATGTGGATGCTAAACAGCAGTTTTCCACAATCATCTTCTGAAACTGCCCGTACTATAAAAGAATGTCTTGAAATCCATCCCAGATGGGTGGCCCAGTAGATTGTGGTCAATAGTATTGACTTCAAGTTTTCATTTCAGGCATTCAGACATTAAACAAAGATTTCTGGTATACATTCAATCTGAAATGCCATCAGGCAAGATCCAGTTAGTTTCAAATTACCGTTGGATTCTCCTGGTCCTGCATACACTGTACCAACATTCGTTTGATGACTTCCAAATAATGCTGCTGCTGATTTCCAAAAATACCAGGGAAGTTCCTAAATGGGCAGTGCAAATAATGTACATTTTAAGCATCCTTAAAAGTACGCACATTAAAAACAGTGAACAAACATGCTATTTACATATAAAGTAATATAAAATACTGCATTTCAAAGAAAACAATGACTAATCTTTCTGTATTTACTCTGTCAGCTTGTCTGAATCACTTACACTGAACAAGCTGAAAGAGGACTTAGGGTCATGGGATAGGGTACACACTAATTTAATACAAGACAATAGTGAATTACTCAGTGGCGTCACTAGGGAGTGCAGACCGCACTGGGTGATACTCTAAAAGTGGGGTGACACCCGGTGAACAGCCCCCCACCTCCCAGATGCACGACATGGTGTCAGGGAGGGAGAAGGCCGAGTGTCCCCCATCCCTGCCCGGCGCGCTTTATTTGCAAGTAAAGCCATGCAGGACAGGAAGGGAGAGGGCCAGGCGACCTTGCCCCTGCCCACCTCCCTCCCTGGCCCACCTGGCTTTACTTGCAACAGGTTGGGAGATGGTCCGATGCACCCCCTGCCTTGTGCGGTTTTACCTGTGAGTAAAACCACACGGGACAGGTAGTCAGGCGTGCCCCTTTTGGCTCCGCCCCAAAAATCCCACCCCCCCAGCACCGAGTGACACCCCAGTATAGGATGCCACTGTAATTACTAAAGCACCCACAAACTGCTAATCCACCATTATTCATTTCACTGAGAGATTCTTGAGAAGTTCACCTGGAACACAAGGTTCCCTTTAAACAAAGTCTGAAGACAGGTTTTAAAACTGGATTTTTAAGCATCAGTAACATGAAACAATTTGATCATCTTAACGCTCCTACGTAAAATACACCAATCTGCTCATTTAGGAACAATACTATACCAGAAGATATGTAGTGCAGCTTCACGCAGTCCCACATTTTGAGAGCTGACTGAGTCAAACAAGAACTTCAGGCCTTCAGGCCACTGGTTATTGCCTTCCTCATCTAGAACAAAAAGAAGTCCAACACTTTGAAAAGATTCCTTGTTAACTTAAAATGAAAAGGAAATAACACTATTTAAACAAACCATTAAAATAACTACTATTATTCTACAATTAAGGGAAAAACTTGCTAGGTTTTATAGCAACTTTTTATTTGTTTTGGACTTTCAGTTGCCAGAATTTTTTTTAAAAAAATTCTATCTTAAGAGAATTTGCAGAATTTCATCCTAGATCCAATTTTTGCCCACCTGTTGAGTAAACTGAATGAACCAATGAGGACTCAGTAAGCCAATTTATATATTCCATTGATTAAACAAGTCTACAGGGATTAACCATGGTATTTATCCCTTATGCCCACCCCTCAGATTTCTACACAACCTTAGGACCTGAATAATCCTGCTGTATTCTGAGGGTCAAATCTGAAGTCCTCAGTATTACAGCAGGTGAAAGAATGTATGTAAAAAGTCCAGGTACAGTAGTAGGCATGAAGTGTGTTGCTTACTATCCTGAAGAACTGAAGCCAAACATTGATAGGTAAAGATCTTGGAACTCTATTGCTGCAGAAGACTTAAGGGCTGTGCAGACCACCCCTAAGGGGTAGCCTACAGCTGCCTTCAGCTGCGCTGGATCGGGGCCATAGCAACCGCGTGCCACGGCCCCAATCTGGCCCTTCCAGGATGCAAAAAGAAGCCATAAAAAGTGGCTCCGTTTTGCGCCCTGGAAAGGGTGCAATAGCCACGGCTTTAAGGTGCTCCTTTGGTGCTGCGTCGTATGGATGCAGTGGATGAGTAGCACTGTGACACCATGTGCCGTGTGCATTGGCGTGCAGCATCACCCTGGGGGCAGAGTCGGAGCATGCGTCATGTGGACGCCACGCCCTGATTCTGCTTCCAGGCTGGCCTTAATGGCTGCTCTGCACAGCACCTTACTCTACAAATAAAAATGAATCGTTTACAGAAATGGCATGCCCATTAAAGTTATGGAAAAGCTCCATAAGGAGCATGATGTGCTTACTGCAATATACACAGTGCTCTGGATTGATACAGTCAAATACAAATATAATTTTTCTAAAAATGTAAATTGAAATTTTAAATTGTCTTTTTAGAATAATTTTTCAGCGTGTTATACTTTTGTTTCAACTACAGAACGGAACTCAACAGGTGAGCAAAAAATTATCAAAATAGCAATAGTCAACAATATAGAAATGTAGCAGCTCCCTTTGAGATCTGTCCAAAAGACCCTCCTTTATATAGCATTCTGAAACGATGTCCTTCTCTGTAGCTGCACTCACTTCTAGAATAAACCACTTGGGCTTCTCCTTCTTACTTTATTCATTTAAAACAAATTTATTTCTTTTTTCTAGGTAAACCCTCTCCAAGATGGTTCACAGAATAAAATTTAAAAAGGCAGTAAAGTTGTTAATTTAAACAACTTTTTACTATCAATTGGAAACTTTTCTCCTTCAAAGGTTTTCTATAGGAGGATAAGATTGGACAAATAAGGCCACTATTTCTGAACTATATTGCCTCTGCAGGTTTTTTCTCCTTCAAAATATCCCTTTTCTTATTTGCATTTTATCATTTATTGCAAAGTTATGCTACACACTGCCTTCAGCATCTTAAGAAAGAGTAGCTAAGAAATATAAATAAATATCACATACCTATTAGATTCCTGGCCAATTCAGCTACAATGTCACAGATTTTTCTCCTCATACTGGACTGTGTTTCTAACTGAATAATCAAAAGCAGTTCACTTTTGATGGCAGTCTGAACTTCAGGGGGTAATGCTGGATAAACTTCATCAAAGGAAGCTGACAGAAGTCTCCGTAAGAGCACAGCAGCCATTTGTCTTGCCTAGTAAACAGGTATAAATTATAATGTTTGTTGGGGAAAACAATTCTAGGACAATATCGTGTCGTTCTGTTCTTTGTTATTTCCCACATAACTATGCACAAAATATAAATGCTAAACCAAGGTGCTGACCCTGCCACATCCTTTTTGGCATCCTTAGTCATATAGCTAGTTCTCTTCAACTATTTATCTTAATGGTTGGTACAGGTACTAAACAAAGCACCTGACTACTGCAGAAGAAGCTGACACTTAGAAGCATATAGTAAAGACATTGATAAACTTAAGAGCTTGATGAACGTCTGCAATATGTTAATATTTACAAAGAAGCATCCTTCATGAAAGATTCATAACCCAGCCTAATGATAATATGAAAAAATAAGGTGAATGAAGTACAGACTAAGTATTGTTTTAAAGTGTATTGTTTAGTGCTTTAATGTCTTTTAGAGTGCATATTTTAAATATGGTTTTAATGTGGCTTTTTCTCATTTTTTAAAATTATAATCTTTTAAATTTCTTTGTAGGCCGCCTTGAGTCCCAGTCTTGGGGGAAAGGCAGGATATAAATAAATAATATTAATGTGAATAATAATAATAAGTATCTACTAAATATATATATAAAAAGTGAATTAGTATTTTAATTATTATGTTTACTAACTAGTAGTCTTTCAAGGAAAGGAAATAAAATTGCACACATTTTCCACCCAATATTAACCAATGGAAATATACCAATAGTGAATATATCAGTATATCTAGAACTACAAATGAAATATGCCAGCTGTGCCGGTACAACATAATGTTCAGTTATTTCAGCTCAGAACCTGATAAGGCTTTAATTCTGTCAGGACCAGTTCGGGGGGTAATTCACTTTCTGTGCATTCAAAATACAGGAGTATAATAAATATTTGAAACATATTGTAGGAAATGTTGTGGTGAATGAAAGCAACAGGAAAAAAGGAGATGGCTTATATGCAGATCATGTGAGAAGCCAAACTATAAGACCAGTGCCTAAAGACCACAGAAGCAGGAAATGTGGAAGACTGGACAACCATGTCCTTTTTTTGTGTTGATCACCATAAAAGTGACATGCAATACAGAGTTGTATGTACTGTTATAACAGAAACAACTGAGGATTGTTAGAAGATAAGATGGCTTCACCTGCATACATACCATTATAGTCAATGACTGATGGTGATACTGAGATGAGTTGGTGTTAATTAATCACTTCTTGGCCTTTTGACTAAGATCAAGTGCAGTTGGTGTTAATTATGTACAATATGGTATATCACTCAATGTATGAACATTCTCAGTAAGTTATTACGACTTGATCATTTGCTTATGTTTCTTGACAACAGTTGCTAAATTAGTGAGGGAAAGTTATGACCTAATATACAATCAGTAAGGCAGAGAGGATTGGCTAGCAAAACCCTTTAAGAGGATTAAACACCGTAATGAGGGAATTCCAAGACACCATGAGCAGAGATGCACGTTAGCTATGTTAGACTGCTTTCCACTGAAAACTCCTGCAAATGTCCCCAATGAAAACGTCTACACTGCTGCCTTTCTGAGTTAGAAGAGCTAATTAACAGTAGAATGCTGAGCAGAATCTCTCTGGAAATGCAATAGCTTCAATAACACAACTAGCTTTGATACTAGCTTTGCATCTATGAACAGGAAAGTTTTTTTTTTCCTGGAGCTTGACTACTGTTCCTTTTAAATAGTTCCTCCATTCAGAGTTGCTCCATCAGCTTTTCATTCCTTCTGCCCTCCCTCATATCACCTGATGCCACCCAGAAATGTCTTCCTACCTTGAAAACAGATTTTCACAGGACATGTGGGCTGCATAGAAATAAAGATGGGAAAGCTCTATTCCATTTACAGAATGAAAGCTATGGTCCGGGCTAATGGGGTTATTCAAGCCATGGCTTGAGATCTTGGTTCTACATGCAAAATGGCAAAACTGATTTGCTATTAAACCAGAAAAGGGAGTTTATCATCTATGTGTTTAAAGTGATGAGGGAATACACAAGAACTTCCTTTAACACTGAACATTAGCTAATTCTATAGAAATAGTTGCCAATTATTTGTTCTTTAACATATTCATAATTACAGTACAATTTAATTCTTCTCAGATGCTAATTCTAGCTGACAAGTTTAAACAGAATTTGAAATGACATTAGTACAGCATAAAACACTTCTGTAATGTTGGTATTATTTTTTTGTTGCAGATAATTAGATGTTTCTTGGAGAAAAAAATACCTCTTCAGCAACAGCAGTATTTCTGATAGCTTGCAGGAGGAATGTAATCTTAGATTGGCCTGGTATGTTCTCATATGTTTCCTGTGAAAGAAAGAAAAAAAAAAACATAAGAAAGGTTACCACTATAAAAGAAAAAAACAGCCCATTTGCTATGTACTATGTAAACCATTTTTTAAAAAGCAGAAGAAGAGCTGGACCAGATCAAAGGCCTATTTGGTCAAGTATTGTGTTCCCATGACTGGCAAAACATAAACCTATGATCAGCCCATATGATTAATCATCCTGTCTCACTATCATTGCTCAGTGACTGATATTCAGAGGCATGCTGCTTTTCATCCTAGAGGTAACGTATCATGACTACACAGAAACTAGATTAAACCAAAAAGAGAACAAACAAAATCCAAAGCAAAAACTGTATTCATATTAGGGTTATTTTATTTATACACGTAGTTCTATCTAAGCCAATATTGTGCATCAAAATCAAACTTAAGAAACTACACTTGTCCCTCCATATTCGCTAGGGTTAGGGGCACAAGACCCCTGTGAATATGGGAAAAAAGCAAATGACAAAACCACCATGTTTTAACCTGAGAAGACACCTCTCCAAGAATCTCTAGGTCATCCAGTGCAACTTTGTGGTCAACATCCGACAGACACTAACCATAAAAATGCACCAGAGAAGCTACAAATGCCAAGTAGAGTGTTCTCTCTAGGAATCTTTAGGTCTTTCAGTGCAACTTTTAGTTAAAGTTGACCACAGAGTTGCACTGGAGGACCTAGATATTCCTAGAGAGAACCTATTAATCAAATCCATGAATAATCACATCCACAAATATCAAAGCCGCAAATATGGAGGGATGAGTGTATTATGAACAGGGAAGCATCATGGAGAAAAGCTTTTAAATTTTCTGAAACAATGAGAGGCTCAGGGTTTCCTCTATTTCAGAAAGTAAAGACATCCTAAATTATTTCATTTCAACAAAATGTCTGCTGAGAGAACACATGGAGATGTATGGCAAGTAACAATGAAAAACATATTAATATTTTTATGTTTCTTTATTTAATACTGGTTAATTCTATTTCAGGGCAGGTTAACAATTCAGTTTAAAGTCGTACTTACACTTAAAACTTAATTTTAAATAAAATTTGAAAGCTAGTTTCACCCTTTACAAAGTAAAAATAACATACTAATACCTCTATAGAAGAGACCGCTGCTTCTTATGTTCTTAATTCTGAAGCTGATCTGTCACCTAATTCTAGGTAATATAAAGGACTCCTGCAGCTCTTTAAAGCAGGAATCAACCGTAGCTTTCCATTTTTCCTTCTGAAGCATTCACTGCCTTCCATTTCTCTTAACACTATGATGAGTAAAAAAACTGAGTTCTTAAGCATCTGAAAGTGGCTAGAATGAATAATTTCAAATACTGCTTACTTAATCACAAAACTTACTGAATACTTCACTTGTTTTGTAACACTGGGGTGAATAGGTAAAATAAAGATTTTCCAGCTGCTTTGAAGGCAGGAGGTTTAGATGATGCACACTTCGAAAGTGGCGGGAAACTGGACCGAGGCTGCACTTTGGGGCTAAAAACAGGAGCAAAAGAAGCTGGGATAATCTGACTCAAGATGGAAAATGTGCATCTTTGTGCCTGCATATAAACATCCCAATGCAAGTGCAGGGCTGGAGCAAAGCAAAGAAATGAAAGTGCAACAACACCAATGGATGCAATTACAATATACACAAACCAGAATACCCAACAGGGAGGAATAGAGTGAAGGAGGGCATCTGGGCAGATGTAGGAGGCACTTGGTTGCAGGCAGTGTGTTTGCACAACAGTGTGTATGTATGGTGGGGACGCAACAACAAAAATTATCCAGTGGCAATGCTTGATGTTACATCAGGAAGTCAAGCCATGTGTATTCAACTCGCCTTGGGAGAGGATTTTGTGGAGAGCGGGGTTTGCACCTGCTTTTGGAAAAAGCATGATTGAGCTGCTTTTTCCTACCCATCTGTTCTGCCCCATAAGCAATAGCTCTTTTTAAAAAAAATTGTTCATGTTGATGTGCAAACTTCTGAAATTTAATGCAACTCTTTCAAGGCAAATGCTGCCAACCCTCCTAGGTATGAGTGACTGACATGATCTAATTCTGCCTGTGTCTACATGGTTCACTAAAGACAGTAAAAACTACTGACTCTTCTTCTATTGTGGGTAATTTTTATTGATTTATTTTTCATTCATACTTAGCAACAGCAAGCATGGTGGTTTCCTAGGCAAGTCTGCTACTCAGTGCTGCCCAGCAAAACAGGAGTGAAAGGAATTCATTAGCTTCCTTTCTGATGTTGGTGCATGGTGCCACAGACAGCACCACATAAGCGCACAGGTGCTGAGTGGATAGCCCTGCTGACTCCTAAGGCAATTATACACTTGTCCCAATTAGTGCTGGCAGCAGTATCCCTACCTCTCAGGGTCAAAAAAAAGAAGAGGAAAGAATCACCTTGCCCTGGTTGCTTCAAATTACCCTGCCTTGGTTGCCAGTAAACATATCCAGGGGTAGCCACGTTGGCCATATAGCAAACAAATCCACCACATAGTGAAACCTTCATTGAGCCAAACAAAATGCACATTTTGTATAATGCACAATGTGTAATGTGTATAATGTGTGTTTTGGGTGGCCCAATAAAGGTATCACTGTTTGGTGGATTTCGGATGATGCTGTACTTTGCTTGCTAGTGGTTTCACCCGGCTAACTGTTGCTGTTTGTACTAATTCAAGACCTTTATGAATCTATACTTCCTAGATTACAGCCCACTGAGGGTGCTCTCCTCAAATGTACAAGCTTAGAGCTACAAGGCAGTAAAGGAAGCTACTATAAGCGTTCAAGGAAAAGAAGTTGAAACTCTTCTTTACTCTGTGCCAAGCATTTGAGATACACAGGTATATTTCCTTTGATGATGGGGAAATACAGCTGATCAACAAAACACTCACACTACCATCATACACTAGACACTGAACACTTTCACAACTGGGCAATATGCTCATTAGTCCTTACTTTACTTGCATTCAAGTGATGTAAACTTCATATGACACACCAATTAATCATAGCTGTTGTCATAGAGGTCTTAACTAAGACTTTGTCATAATACCCATGATTCAAAAGGGGGAAATACTATAACTACATCTTTCACTTGCCTCTTCTATCATCTATGTTTCAGAATAGATACATGCTTGCTATGCTGCTTCCTAGCACTTAAACTGACTGCAATTTTCATCTGGAATGTGGACCCTCTCAGACTGTATAGATTTACACTGGGGTATCGAGAGCAGCTTTTTATACAATTGCTCATAATGAAAGAATGTGCTGAACTCTGCTGACCGCTCAAATGATGCAAACGATAAAAGCCTCAGGACAGCTACCCAATGAGAAAATGCTAAACCAGTCACTGGCATTTATTTCAATGGAATCGAGATTCCCCACTAGGTTTTTATAATAAAGAATGTAAATCACTCATATGGGTGGGGAAGAAAAGCATTATCCTAACTTACTAATTACAGAGCAATCCTGTAGTTCACAATTTCTGCTAATAATGAGAAGCATACAATAGATAGATAGATAGATAGAGAGAGAGAGAGAGAGAGAGGTTTCATTCAGAACTACATTAAACACTGAAGGCGTTTGACGGATTAAAAACACAAAGTATGAGACACAAAATTATCTGCCAATTTAACGAACCAAGATCGCTTAAGTTTTCAAAAGCACCATCCATTCCTTTCACTATAATATAGAAAAAATCACTTTTTAAAAATGCTGACTGTTTACCATGCAGGAAACAGACTGTCCCTATTAAATCCAATCCAGGATGTTGACAGATTAACACCCACCTCTGGAAAACACAGCATTTTGAAGTACAGCATACTGTATATGTAAAGAAATCACTACTAAAACAGTCAGTGTGATGGTTTTTAAAGCACAACAAAATATATATCAGTACAGCTGGCCCTCCACATTTGTGGCTTTCACTTTTAAGGCTTTGATTATTTGTGGTTTTGATTAATCTCTAGGAATCTCTAGGTCCTCCAGCACAACTCTGTCAGAAGGTGACCATAGAGTTGCACTGGAGAACCTAGAAATGCCCAGAGAAACCACCTCTCTAGGCATTTGTAGGTCCTCCAGCATGATTCTATCATCAACATCTGGCAGATATTGACCACAGAGTTGCACCGGAGGACCTGGAGATTCCTAGAGAGGCGTTCTCTCAAGTAAAAAGAACAGTGCTTTTTTATTTGTGCTTTTCCCACATTCACAGGAGGTCCTTCACACCTATACCCAGCAAATGTGAAGGAACCACTGTATACACATATATATATGTGTCACACACACATACACACATATATGTATCTCAACAGCATATATGCAGACACGTCAGTACCAAAACAGCCAGTGAGTAGGGTTTGTGTTGTTTTTAGCCTGCCAGCGTAACAGTTTTCCACACCTACACACTCATGTATCTAGTGCACATAATTTATCATAACTACTCAAACTACAGTCCAAAGATCTTTGAATTATCCTCTAATTTTTTAACCCCTCCCCCTCAAAGTAAATTCAATGGGAAAGAGGATGTACCTCCTGAGCATCTCCCAGGAAGAAAAGGGAGCACAGCCCTCCCCTTCCACTTTGCAACACACTCAAGGGAGGCCACAAGGGCACCAACACCGGGCGTCTATTTCCCCAGAAACAGGTTAGGGTTGGGGAGCAGAGGTTAAAAGGTGACCACGGACCCTGAGACGCAGGCCAAAATAAAGCTGCTTTGGGCCACTTTGGAGGCATGCTGTTTAAATGACACACACATCTTAAGAGGCCAGAAGCTGTGCCAAAGCTGCGTCCAGTCCTTAGGCCTGGAGTGTGGCTTTGGCGTGGCTTCTGGCCTCTTAGGACTCATGCATCATTTAAACAGCCTACCACTAAAGTGACCTGAAACAGCGTTATTTTGGCTTGTCTGTTTGGACCCCATGGGGATGTCATACTGAGGATGGAGCAAGCTTGTTTTCTGCTGCTCCAGAGAACAAGACCCAGAACAATGGATGCAAGCTCCAAGAAAAGAGATTCCACCTCAACATTAGGAAGAACTTCCTGACAGTAAGGGCTGGTGGACAGAGAAATAGCTGCCACAGTGGAGTCTCCTTCCCTGGAGGTCTTTAAGCAGAGGCTGGAGGGCCATCTGTCAATGGCGATGCTTTGATTGGGAGTTCCTGCATGGCAGAATGGGGTTGGACTGGATGGCCCTTGCAGTCTCTTCCAACTCTACGATTCCATGATTGTCTGCTAGATATATAGCTCTGGGGCCACAACAACAACAAAACTACAATTCCCAGGATTCCCTAGCACCAAAGCCACCAAGGCAGTTAAAAAGGACTCAAAACTGATTTGCACAGGCTGGAAAAATAATAACACGGTCTGGGACAGCTTTAACTCTTTGTCTGGCTCAAGGAATTCTGGGAGCTGGGAGTATGTTGTGGGGCCCAGAGCAGCAGCAGCAGCAACAACAAACTACAACTCCCAGAATCCCATTGCTTTGAGCCAGGGCAGTTAACGGCTCTTTAACGGCCGCCGGGCGCTCGCAGAAGGGACCACGTGGGTGGCTTGGTGGGGCGGCGCGTGAGGACATTGTGGGGGGGGGGGAATCCCCAGCCAAGCGAGGGAGCGCGCGCGTGAGGACTGGACTGACGGGAGGGAATCCCCAGTTGGGGAGGCGCGCGCTCTCTCTCTCGCTGACAGGGCCGAGCAGGCCGGGCAGCATGGGCACCGGCGCGCGCGAGGGTTGCCGCCCGGCTGGCGGCGGCTGAGCAGCACGCGCGCACCCGAACCCTCCTCTGTAGTCACCTCGGCCTGTTTGCGGACCACATTGTCTGGGTTGAGGAGGTTGCCGAGGAGGAGGTAGAACTGCTGCTGCTCCTGCTCCGCTGCCACTGCTGCCGCCATGGCCGCCAAAGAGAGAGAGAGAGAGAGAGAGAGGCCAGCCGGGCAGGGAGGGGGGAGGAGGAGGAGGAGGAGGCGGGACTCCCAGGCCGCGCACCGCCGCCTCGCTCTCACCCTCCCAGCAAGACTGACACCCTCCTCCTCCTCCCGCAGACGCCGGCCTCCGCCGCTCCCATTGGCTGCCCGCGGAAAGGCTGCTGCTCCCTCATTGGCTGTCTCCGCCCCGTCTTTGTGATTGGGCGGGAGGCCCCCATTGTGAAGTCACTTCCCATCTCCCCCCACCGCCCTTCTCACTCCTGTGGTCACAAGGCGGGATCAAGGGGGCGGGGCTGAGGCTCCATTGGAGGGCGGGCTCTTCCTGACTGGGAGGGTGAGGGAGAGAAAACGCGGGAGATTGTAAGGCGACTCTCTCGCTGGCGCTCAAGTGGGTCAGGGCGCGCATGCGCAGTGTGGCTGCGTTCCTCCCTCATGCAGGAGGCGGTTATAAATAAGCCCCTGAACGGCCCCTTTTTCTCAGTCGCCCTGAGGGAGATCTGGGTCCAGGACAGGAGTGACCCAGTTACTCTGAGAAGGAGGGAGCTGTGGTCACCTTGCCTGCGTCCACAGGGCATAAATAAATCCTGTTTGGGACCGATTTTTAAAACTGTCATGGCTCTGTGCTATGGAATTCTGGGAATTGTAGTTTGTTGGAGTCCCAAACAGGATTTATTTATGCCCTGTTAATGCACCCTTTATCACAACCACACTATTTCCTACTTGAACTAACTCTGGCGAAGAAAGAGATAATAGAAACAATTAGGGAACTGATTAAATAAATAATTTTGATATCCTCTCATGTTGTTGTTGTTATGTGCCTTCAAGTCTTTTCCATCTTCTTCCATCTTGGCAAGATTGGTTCTCACAAGGTTTGCCCTTGCCTTCCCCTGAGGCTGAGAGAGTGTGACTCATCCAAGGCCACCCAGTGGGTTTCCACAGCCGAGTCAGGGAGTAAACCTTGGCTCCTAGAGTCATAGTCCAATATTCAAACCACTGTGCCACACTGACTATATTCTGTCATAGAATATACACTCATCCCTCCATATTCATGGCTTTGACTTTTGTGGATTTGATTATTCACAGATTTGATTCATATGTTCTCTCTAGGAATAGCTAGGTCCTCCAGTGCAACTCTATGGTCAACTTTAACTAAACGTTGCACTGAAAGACCTAGTGATTCCTAGGGAGAATACTCTACTAGGCATTTGTAGCTCCTTCAGTGCACTTCTATGGTCAGTGTCTGTCGGATGTTGACCACAGAGTTGCACTGGAGGACCTAGAGATTCCTAGAGAGGTGTCCTCTCAGGGAAAAACATGGTGTTTTTGTTATTTGCGTTTTTTCCATATTCACGGGGGTCCTGTGCCCCTAACCCTAGCGAATATGGAGGGACAAGTGTACTAATGAGAGCTCCGGAATATATTAATGAATATATATTAATGACAATATAATTAATATAATGACAATACGCAGCTTCAGCCATTCACTTATGGAACTGGAATGATGTATTTCCCTCAAAAGATTGCAATCCTTGATAATATGCTTAAGGACAATCTATATACCATCAGCCAAAGCAGCTGAAAATGCCCTTACAGATAAAAAGTGTTGAGTAAGAACTACGTTTGTAAGAACTACAAATGCATGTAAGGAAACTTGGTGTCTTACACTCAGGGGACAGGACAAAAATCACTGAATAATATTACCCAGCTGATCATTCTGCATCAAGGAGACAGGTATAAAGTAAAAGAAATGCTGAAGTCAGTGACTGCTGTGGCTTCACTTTCATTCTGGGTTTTAGGGGCCTTTCCTACTGAACAACAATGGCACTGTGATTCCACTTTAACTGCCATGGCAACATCTTATGGGATTTGCATTCGAGCGAGGGGAATTTGGGATTCTCAGTCAGAGAGTTTTGCTCCGTCCAAAAACTACAAGCCCCAGGATCCCATAGGATTCAGCCATGGCAATCAAATCATAGTACTGTACTGGAATCATAGTACTGTCCTGTAATGGTGTAGAGTGAAAATGTCCTGTCTTTTAATGTTAAAGGAACTATCCAGGGTGCTAGATCTCATTGTGGGATGGGTTTCATTACCTTGGATAGCTCCTTTACAATTTATATTAAAGACTAGAACTGGTTCACTGCCCCATTGACATGGGAACCACTAACTCCCATATCTGTCTTGCTGTGTCTACTGTGGAGTAAGTCCATGAAAATGTTACTTTTCAGACCCATTTTTCATTCCCTTGTTCGGTTGCCATTTCCATATCATTTCAAAAATAATTTTCAAAAGTTTTTTGGGGGTAATTTTTCTTCAAAAGGCCATTTTACATATGAGTAAAACAATAAATGTGACATTCTGATTCATGTTTAAGAAAGTCTTAAAGGCTTTCCCAAGAAAAAAGGCAAAAAAAAGAAAAAAAAGAAGATTAATGGGACTTCACCATATTGCTACTTTTGTCTTCTTTTGTAAAATGATATGAAATTTTATTTTAGGAGCAGTATGAGTTTAGGATGCGTAAACATATGTTGACTGAGGTGTTTATCACACGTGAGACTGGAGCTCTAAACTGAAGCGCTTCCGTAGCAGAGTCACTTCGAATCCAAGGCAGTTCACGTGAAGAACGAAATTGTGGTAATTACAGGGTCAAAGCAGAGTGAGTGCACATTGTATTACCACACCAGTACATACCATGTGGATTCAATGATTTGAATCAGCACCCTTTCACAATTCACAGTGGAGGTCTGAACGCATCACGACATTTTACGCTTCCGGGGTGAAGAAGGGGGCTGCTTCCTGATTCCAGTTTCACGTGAATGCTAGCCTCATGTGAATGACAGCTTCATGTTTCCTCTTCCTTTCTATTTTATCCTCCCTGAAACATCCAAATGGGCCATCCTTCCTAGCCCCCCAAACCCTGCCAGCATCTCCATTCCTCCCTGAAACATCTAGCACTCTTTCAATGAGGTCTGGAGTCCATTTTTGCATTCAAACCAGCACCCACTGCCCACCCTCAGCTCTGTCCATGTTAAAACGTGAATACATTCATTCCCCAGTAGCTCTCTGCCCTTTCCCCAGTGGCATTTCCCCGTTGGCAGCAATGGAAGCAGATGGAGTACCAGAAGCAAATAGAACAAAATTGCAGCGCTGCATCATGGGAAATGTGGGACCTTGGAGGTTTGGGGGGGGTACCAGGACGGAAGCAAAGTTGCATTCCACACCAGACCAATTCAGAGTGAAATTGAAGTGAGCTTAGAAACAATTTTTGTGAATCCGCTTGTTACCAAATTCACCAAAATGAGGAGTCACTTTGGATTGATTGCAGAATCGCCTCAGAACGACCCCCCCATAGAAAGCAATAATGTGTGATAATACATCACGGTATTGTGTGAATTCGCATTGTTGGACCCACAGTCGCGGCAGAACAGAGCTGCAAAAAACCCCATGTGATCAACACCTATGTGATCTAGATCCCAAAAGCACATGCTTTTTCAAATGAATTTTTTTTAAAAAGGATATGCTTTGAAGCTCTCTTGCTTGTGAGAGTGGTGGGAACAAGCAAGGTTTTCCCTAAACATTTTGATACCTATGCTGGCCTCTACGGGAAGATTTGGCCCTTCAGGTAACCTTCAAATGGACTCAAAATGCATGGACCCAAGATGTATGGAGCTATATTAAGTCATGAGTAACACCTTGAAGTGTGCCTAGAAACTTACTAATAATCAGTAAAGTTGATGTAACTATTTCTGATAAACCGTTTGGCTGCAGCGTTTTGAACCCACTGAAATTTCTGAATGCCTTTCAAAGGTAGCCCCAGCAATAATTCAGATTCTATATAAATTCAACTTAAATAATAATAATAATAATAATAATAATAGGATTTATTTATATACCGCCCAATCACTGGGAATCCGAGCGGTTTACAACAGAGAGGATAATAGACGGTTCCCTGCCTGGACCAAAGCAGATGGACCAGAGGGAGGGCTCTTCTTCTTCAGGCTAGCCCTGATGGAGCTGGGCCAGCCTATTCTCTGCCTCACTAACAACAACAACAGCAACAACAACAAAAAGTGTAAATATGGCAAGATTAGACATTTCCAGGAACTGAAGAAGCTACAACTGTGCAAATGTATTTCTGGCTACAGCAGAATCCTGAGTCTCCAAGCAGAATCCATGGATGCATCCAAACTGTAAACCTGAGTCTTTGGGATGTAATCCTGTGTAGCACAAGTTGTATCACTGTTCTCTGATCTGCCTTTGAACTGACCAAGTGTATTTAGTTTTGTCTAGATTAAGCTTGAATGCTTTTGGCTTCATCTATTTTGTTACTTTGTTAATAATAATATTTATTTTTAACCCGTCTCTCCCTTTGGATCGAAGAGGGTTCCAAAAATAATAAAAATACAATTACAAATACAATAAATCATAAATAATCCACAATACCCAACCCACTATCAAGATAAAATAACCCCTGAATTATAAATTATAAAAAGCATTCAAAATACAATTACAAGTTAAAATTGACTAAAATGTTAAAAGGATAGGCGGATGATGGGATAGCTATGGGTGTAAGGGCAGTCACTATTATTATTATTATTATTAACATGAAACAGAGTTGAGTATTATCCACATATTGGTGGTACCATATCTCTAAATTCCAAGCTACCTCTTCCAATGATTTTATGGATATGTTAAATCGAATGGGGGAGAAGAGAAATCGCCAAGGATCTTCATGTGCTAACTGTCATAATGTTGGACAGGAATCTCTGAACACCACCTTTTTGAGTTTCTCTCCCTAGCAACAGTGCCCCACATATCCATTACAGAGAGACAGCCTAGAAGGATATCACAATTGATGATATTGAAAATCATTGAGGAAAATCACTACAGAACTAAGAAGGATTTGTTTCTTGCCATAGATCACTCATTAAGGCAACAGCAGTCATCTCTTTTCTGTAAACATGCCTGAAAGCAGATTAAGCTGGATCTAGATAAGGAGTCTTACTCAGGAATCCCTGAAGCTGAGGTGCTGCCACATACATACCTTGCTGAGGAAAGGAGAATTGGAGATTGGATGGTATTTATCAAATATTATACTGTCCAGGGAAAGTTTTCTCAGCAAAGGTTTTACCACTGCCTCTTTTAAGTATAACACCGAAGATAGCTGTTTACCATTCCTTTAACGTACTTGGCCATTTCCCCGGCTGCTGTTTTTGATATGTCAGAAAGGGTTCTGTTTGAGCAGGCTCAGCAGATGTATCTTTGGCAGGAGAATGTCCAAGAATAATGGGTTCTTTTTTTATCTATATGACCTGAAAATCTGCATAGGATCCTTGTAGAGATGAGAGAATAGTCTAGCATATATTATATCCATATTCTCAGGCTATATATCCTAGACCATAGTTTCTCTCATCTCTACAAGGATTCTCAGGACATATAGATCAAAAAGTATCCATTATTCTTGGACAAGCTGCATCTCCTGAGCCTGTGTTAGACACAACCGTTTAGTGACCTACATGATTTGAAAATGTAATAGGCACTTGATAATTTGGGATAGTGTTGCTGGATAACTGTAGTTACTATGGTGGCAGAAAACAATTTGCTGACAGCACCATCAGAAAGCATGGCTCCAAATGGTCCAGTGCTCTTTGAAGTGAAATCTGCTGACTGGTACCATACCAGTCAACTGCAGACTAATGGCACTGGAGACTGGTCCATGGCAGGTTTCCAGGAAGTTATGTGAATATGAGCCAACTTGGTGTAGTGGATTGAGTGTTGGACTACAACCCTCTGGACAGGGTTTAATCCATGCTCGACCATGAAATCTACAGTGTAACTTTAGAGTAGTAACATACTCTCAGTCTCAGGGGAAGGAAATGACAAACCTTCTCTGAACAAAGCTTGCCAGGATAATCCCATGATAGATGGGCCTTAGGGTCGTCGTAAGTCAGAAATGCCACAAAACAACATCAAATGTGAATGTGATGTTAATACAGTATGAATGTGGTACTTGCCCTGTAAAAAGTACATTTTCTGCCATGGGCATCTGCCTTCAGATACGCACACAGATCAGGTAAACTGTAAGAGAGGGCACCTGATGGGATGGAAGGAATCACAACAGAGCAATACAGCTCTGCTCCTCCTATCTTCCTTGTTCATACATGAAGAACCAGCAGGCAGACTTGAGAGAGATTATCCTGTCCCCATTTCTTCCAGCCAGGGATCTGTAATACAGGCCAGGTTATCACACTAATCCAGGATCTGGTCCTGCATGACAATTGCTTTGTATTTCACCACCCTAACATTCAGCATTCATTGTATTTGGCAGAAAAACTCTTCTCCCACAGTTTCCCATAAATTTGACATTTGCCCATGAACCATTAGCTATTTATGTGCTTCTGCCAATGGATCCTTTTCTCTATAATTCAGGGGTGGGAAATACTGTAGGTAGCCTTCCACATGTTGTTGGACTGCTGCTTCCATCATTTCTTCCTCACATTTTGCTATGATGGCTAAGGGAGTTGCCGTCCAACATGTATATGGCTGCATGATTCTGATCCTTGTTTTAGAGAATTCAGTTGTTCGGCGTTACAGATACATTGCTGGAATTGTAAAATTGCTACATTGGTCACATCTTTTCAACTAAGGCCTGAAACAGACTGGTGCTATTCACCGGCCTAGGGCCGATTTTAGGGTTCGGGAGAGTGGAGTGTCCGCACTGCGTTGTCTGGGTGCCAATTTGGCGCACACACATTCACACGGCATGCACACCAATGACATGCCTCGTGCACCACATCCAAACAGTGCGGCGCACAAGGGACACCACCATGCTACTGAAGGGTGCTAATGGTGGCTTGGCAGTGGCTAAGTAAGGAGCTGCGTTTCGTGGCTCCTTTTCCTGGGCACAACATTGCTGTGACATGCGGTCACCGCTGCTACAACCCGCAGGAGAAAGGGGAGGCATCTCACTGCCATTTTCAGCTTGTTTGTATCCCCCCTTAGTAAAAAGAGAGAATTTTAACTACCTGTGGCTTTCTGGCAAAGATCAATTTGATTTACACAGAAAATATTTAATGCTAAAGCTCAAGTAACATTAGCTGAAAAATAAAAATAAAATACTGTATGTTAAAAGAAAAACCTTTAGAAATGTCATGTTGATGGGTCTGTATTCCAGGGTATCCTGTACTTCAAATGAAAATCAAAAGTTTCCAAAGGTCTGATCTGGATGGATGGGGGAAGGCATTCTTTACCATACCATGTGACATCCTTGACTTTTCTCATTGATTGTCAAAGCAAGCTTTACAAACAAGAAGGTAATGCTTTACAACAGACATGTAGCACCCTACATTAAAAGTCATCTATAAGTAGCAATGTACAAATAATACAATTACATTCTGTTTTTGTATTGCTGCAATTGCACTCTGTACTGTATCGCTGGTCAATGACCGAATAAAATTTTTAAGTAAGTAAAAGTCATCTAGCACATGAGAACTGTAATTCTCACAGCCAGTTATGCATGCTGTGGAGAACACTTCAGAGAACTTTTACTGGTGATGGAGAAATTGTCAAATGATTTCAGCACTCTTTAATGGATAATAGGCATAGATTTATTGCTTTCCTACATTTTTAAACATTTCCATAAGAGTCTCTGTGAAAGAACCACATCAAAGGAATTTTCTTGACTTATTTTAAGAGTACAAGCTTGCTCCATGTACTGTTTTCTTAGAAATCAACACAGACTTTGCAAATGAAGTACATATGCAGAGGTTCTTGACAAAAGTTGATAGCTGGAATGGAGGCTCAAACAGTTTGCAATATATGGTCAGGACAGGCAAAAGAGCCATACAAATATTTATCTTCTACAGTCCCTAACCTTTGAGCACACTTGTAGTCCAAAATTTTGGAAGGGTGATGGACATATACTCCTGATGTGCATGGCACAGGATAGGAAATACCATGCTAAACAATTTCTACCAAGAACCATTTGGAAATAACATCTGTCTTTTTAAAGATTAAATTATGATACTTCTGCCACTTGTCATAATTTGACAGGTTTTTTTATGCAGAAACATTGTCTTTGAGTCTCAGGCATTCCATCCAATGTAGTCAAGCACTGCAATCAAGAGGATAATATTATCTTTCAGACATTACAGTTTTCACATCCTTCTGACCAGGATGAAAGTGCTCTTTACACCTTCAGATCTAGATTTCCCTGCAACAGGATAAAATGCACTGCGGCTATTTATGATACCAAGTGACAGGAAGTTATTAAAAATACTGTATGCTGTCTGTCATGAATTCTATTGGTCTTAACTGTGTTATGCAGATGAGAGACTGTGTAATTCCCCCCTCCCTCTTCGTGGTAATTATCAGGTAAAATTGTGTCTCCTTCAGACTCTTACCTTATCTGAGCAGCCTGTAGAGTAGCGGTTTTAGTCTTTGATCTTCCAGATGTTCACATGTCTGCCTCCCAAAATCTTTAGACAGCATGACCAATGGTCAGGGAATCTGGGAGCTGATATACAAAACATCTGAAAGACCAAAAGCTGAGAACCACAGCTGAACAGTTTGTCCTAACATGAATCCATCAGACACTTATTTGTTGAAACTAAATTTTAGCTTTATTGTTTTTAGATTTCTACTAAACTTTTGGACCTGAACATCTTAAATTCCAGATATAATCAGGATCTTTTCAAATATATGAGATCTGCTAGTGTGATTGTGTGAGCCATGTTGCACCCCACCGAAGCTGGATGGCCACTTGAAAAGCAACACAGAGCTCTGTGCAGGCTGGAGAATTCTCTCTCTCCCCCCCCACCAGACGCAGGCAAATGAGACAACAGGCAGATATCTCTCAAGGAGGTAGTTTACTTTTTGTAAACCACCTCCTTGATCCTGGATGAAACGGATTATCTAGACCCATTTCAAACTGGCTTTCGGGCAGGCTACGGGGTTGAGACTGCCATGGTTGCCTTGGTCGATGACCTCCATCTGGGCATTGACAGGGGAAGCGTGTCCCTGTTGGTGCTCTTAGACATCTCAGCGGCTTTCGATACCATAGACCATGGTATCCTTCTGGAGCGCCTGGTAGAAGTGGGAATCGAGGGCACTGCGCTCCAGTGGTTCTGGTCCTACCTCTCTGGGAGGTTCCAGATGGTGCAGCTGGGAGACGTGTGCTCCGACAAGAGACCCCTAACATCTGGGGTCCCTCAAGGAGCCATTTTGTCTCCCATGCTTTTTAACATTTACATGAAACCGCTGGGAGAGATCATCCAGAGACATGGGGCGCGGGGTTATCAGTACGCTGATGACACCCAAATAATTTTCTCTATGTCTCCGACTGATGCAGTGACTGAGGATGGCATCTCTTCTCTCGTGGCCTGTCTGGAGTCGGTAATGGGCTGGATGAGGGAAAACAGACTCAGCTTGAATCCAGAGAAAACGGAAGTACTCGTGATAGGCTCTCCTGGCCCAGGGATGGCGGTGGTTCCACCTGTCCTGAAAGGGATCACGCTTCCCGTGAAGGACTCTTTACGCAGTCTGGGGGTGCTCCTTGACTCGTCGCTCCACCTTACATCTCAGGTGGATGTGATGGTCAGGAGCACCTGTTATCAGTTTCGGCTGATACGCCAGCTGCATCCCTACCTGAGCCGGGGGGGACCTAGAAACAGTGGTACACGCTCTGGTAACCTCTCGGTTGGATTTCTGCAATGCACTCTACATGGGGCAACCCTTGTACCATACCCGGAAGCTGCAATTAGTGCAAAATATGGCAGCAAGACTGGTCACTAACATACATAGGACCAGTCATATAACACCGGTCTTAAAAGACCTACATTGGCTGCCTATTCGCTTCCGGGCAATACAAGGTGTTGGTTATAACCTATAAAGCCCTAAATGGCTTGGGCCCAGAGTACTTAAAGGACCGCCTCTCTCTGTACAATCCGCCCCGCACACTCAGATCTACTGGGCAGCATCTGTTAAGAGTTCCGGAGGCTAGATTGGTTAATACCACTAGAAGGGCCTTTTCCACTTCGGCCCCTACCCTCTGGAACTCGCTGCCCATTGAGCTCCGTTCATCAACCTCCCTGGCCCAATTTAAGAAGGGGCTGAAAACGTTCTTCTTCAAGCAGGCTTACCCCTGATTTCTTGCCCTGAGAGCCTTCTCTCCTCCCCCTCTGTTAGTAGTTTATGATTTGGCACAAGTCCTTTTATTGTTTTATTGTTTTAATCACATTGTTTTTAATCTGTATTGTCTGTATATTATATTGTTGTTAACCGCCCTGATGTTTCAAAGGGCGGTATATAAATAAAGTTTTTATTATTTATTTATTTTTATTATTGTTCCTTTGTATACAAGCTTGTCCCGACTCACAAAGCTACTCACAATACACCAGACACCACAACACCCATGCTGTACATTGAGACTCCTTCCTTATATACATGTGCATCTCCCATATACTTTGCCCAGCCTCTTCCTGGTGTGTACCCTCTATACAGTTTCCCCATGCAGGGTGACTTTGCAATTTTCTGCCTATCATGATGTCACCTCCTGTGACTCAGCACAGCCCAAATGTCAACTCATCATGGCAGCTTGGTGACTCCAGGTAACCTTGTCACCTTTCACCTACATCTGGACATTTTCCCAGGATCCACTTCTCAACAAGATCATATCATATTATGCTCGTGCATGGCCTACATGTTGATTCTTGAGAGCAGTTTCTAAATATAGATGCATACATCCTTCTCTGTTAAAAGAAACAAAACTGTAGTCAAGGCCAGCCCATTTTGCTGGGCTACAGCCGAGGCCTGCCAAGGAGATACTGGTATTGTCTTCACTTGAAGACCAGATGAACTCTGTGCCCAATCAGTGAGTCTAAGTATGCACCACACCTTTTCATGGAGGAGTGGTTGGACAATTCACTGTATAGTTAAACAGGTGATCTGTACTGTGGACTTTTCAGAAGTGCAGCTGAATTACAGCTGGCTCTGAAGAAAGAACAAAACAAAATTAAACAGTTTAGACAGAACAAATGACAGAATGTAGTAATATGAGAAAAGAAAGGAGTGTTGTGTCAGCAGACAGATTATTTAGCTTGTGCAAGCTATACTCCAAGCCAGAATGGTATAGTGATCTGAATGTTGGTATAGGGACATTTGGAGCCCAGGGTTATATTCCCTCCTTGACCATAGAAACCCACTAGGTGACCTTGGGCGAGTCATGCTTTCTCACCCTCAAAAAAGGCAAAGGCAGACTCCCTCTGAACAAATTCTGCCAAGGATCCCTGTAACAGATTTGCCTTAGGGTCACCATAAGTCAGAAATGACTTGAAGGCACACAACAACAAAGCTATACTGCAGATAATATATTCTTTTAGGTTTATTGCCATTTATTGTATATCCTGATTCTTAGAAATAACTGGCAAGTGTGGTCTGATTCAGGTACTTCTCACTTGGAATTATTTGGAACCTGGTTTTGGATAGACTGTCTTAGCTTCTGCTCATTTAAGGAAGAAAAGGACAGTATCTCCTGAGATCTTTTCTGTCAGGGTGGCTTGGTGTGCTGTATTTTGTCAATTGCAATATGATTATGCAAAGATAATGCTAATTCAAATCTGAAGATTTCAAGACAGCTGTTTTAATGGAAGAAATGGATTGAATGTCTGATTCACACTTTGGACCAGTTGAATTTTTACCATTTTCATTACTGCAATCTACTTACCAGTCAGCCACAGGTGCTCGTGGCAGTATTTACAAGTGCAACACTTGTCACTGTCTGTGTATATGGATCAACAATTCTAAATGCCTCAGCTACCCCTGCTGTATTGGAAACATCAATCATATATGCAGGGAATTAGGGAACCAACAAGTCCAGTGTATAAATATTGGTAGAAAAGCACTAAACGTTATCTTACTGAAGTCAGAAGTGAGTGAAATAAAGAGTTTCATTGTTCTGTGCAAATTAGCTAATGGAAAATTGCCCTAGCTTCAGTTTTGAAAATCAATTTAATTCTAGCAAATATTGATGTATTGGGTACATTGAACACAATACCCTATTTAGAAAGAAATAGTCCAGTTCAACAGAATGCTGGCAATGTAATACAGAATATGTTTCTTTGGGTTGTACGATATGGTAATGTTCAGTGGTTACTCCTTTTTTTTGTTGGATGTCATACAATGTATTAATTTTGCATTGGAAAAAATTGTACATGCATGTGTTCTTTTAAATTATATTCCTGCAATGTGGAATTTAATTAAGGGCCAACGTTGTTGGCTCCTGTGTGTTTTTCCCATTGCAAAAAGACGTATCATTGTTCTTTGGTTTGCATAATACGAACATTTACTAATGAGGTGCCCTTTCATGGATGCTGTGTAACTCCATGAAAGCAAAGTTATGTTGCATTTCTTCAACATAGGATCTTGGCTAATGATACTGGTAATATTGTTATCCCAAAAATAACATATTGCACATAATGTCAAAGGCTGAGACTCTGTTCAGCAAATGCACAGCATAAGTTCTGCTGGAGTTATCCTGGACCACATACCATTGGACAAGTGATTATTCAGTGTGGGCATTGCCTCATGCTCACTTTTTGCAAAATAGTTATACCACTGTAGCATTGCCTGTACAACCCTGGTAGGATAACATCTTTACACAGCCTTCTAGAAAGTGTAACTGCATGCATAATGGTATTTACATCAACAAAAGCCCACTAACAGAATTCCAGGAATTACTTGTAAGGAGTCTCTTCCGCGCTCTGAGCAATAGTGATCTAGCTTTACATTTAGGAGTATGGAAACGTATATGCAATTGAACACAAGACTGGACCGAATGTCAACAAATAAATAAAAACAAATACACATTGAGAGTGGTGTGAGATTTCCTTTATTTTAACCAGGGTTGCCATATTTAATAAATGTTACCTTAATTGACATACATTTTGTTCCATATTCAGCTGTTCAGAAGATTGAACAAAAGTAATTGATTAAATTTTTGTTCCATGTTTAAATTATCACAAGATTAAACCATTGCTTTAATATAATTTTTAAAAGGCAAGCAACACCTCAGAGGCCATTCTCTTTGCTGAGAAGATGGGTTGCCTCTTTTGAAGAAAATGTCTCCTCCCTCCTGTCTTTTTGTCTTTTCCCATGTGTAAACATTTTATAAAAAGTTTTCTTGGTTTCACAATTCCAGAAGAATAGCTCCATTAGTGCAGAGCGCAGAAAGGCTGTGGGGAAAGTGTGAGAAGGGTATAAATAGGCTTCTTGAAGGTTATGAAGAATGAACTTTTGAGGGGCTACTTAATCAGATGTCATTACAATAGAGACGGATCCCTACTTATCATCCATTGTTTTATGTGGTCTTGGCATACCTAAGCTTTTGTGCTTAGTTCTCTGTCTCCTTAAAGTGACTAAAGTATTTGCATTAATAAGTAATCCACTATGTGTGTGTTAGAACCATTCAGCCTACTCATTCCAACAGACTAAGTCTTAAAAGAGTGGTGATTTACACATCTCTTTTGTGTTCTCATTCTCACCGCAGAAATTACACATTTGGTGCCTCAAGTCACATATCATAGGGTTTTCTCAACAAGGTTATTCCGAAGGATTGCCATTGTCTTCCTCTGAGGCTGAGAGGGTAATAACTTGACAAAAGCACCCAATGAGTTTCCATGGCTAAGTGGGGATTGAAACCTGCTCTCCCAGATTCCTAGTCCAACATCAAACTACTGCAGAATGCTGATGTCTAGAATTTGTTGCCACAAGTTAAATATAATGTCTGATAAGCCCTAAAACCTTTGCCCATTAAGTTCAAACCTTCTAGTCCAGGGATGGTGAAGTGAACCTAACAAATGTTATTTTACTGCAAATCCCATGAACCCTTCCCATAGGTTACTGGTTAGGACTGCTGGGAGCTACTTTCCAACATCAGGATGCCCACCCTTTTTCTAGCTGATAGTTCCCAGATTATATCTGGAATTGTGGGCTAACTCCCACTTACCTCTTGTTCAATCCTGAACCAATTCCTGAAACCAGTTCATTAAACACGGTAGTTCCCAATATGTTTGTGCCGTTTCAAGAACTTGTGCAAGAAGCGACAGCCACGGCATGCCTCCCTCTATCCTCCTGGTCTCCTGGTAATGGGTGGGGGGGGGGTGGTGGGTGGAGGAGAGGCCGGGGTGGAAGGAGAGAGGCAGGCCGAGGAGGACGGAGGACTGAGGCAGGTATGGGATATGGCCGGGAGGCTGGGAAGCTGCTGCCAGTGGGAACCAGAGGGATTTGAATCTGATTTGAATCCACCCTGGTTCCCACTGGGCTGAATTGATTTATTTCCAAATAAATTGATTTCAGCTCCCCAAACACCCTATTTTACCAGCGTCTTTTTGACATGGGTTAAATGGATAAAAACCATGCCCCCCCTTTCTGAATCACTTCAGCAATTCGATTTAAGTGGTAACCTTGGTGGTTTAAACTGAATCATTTGGAATCACGATCCGGTTTAAACCATAGTGGGAATGAGCCATGATAAACCACTAAGCAAGGCAAGTTTTGCAAATAGTCTAGTGTAAAAAAAATTCAAATCAATGATGCCTGGATTGGTGGGTGATCCAGAAGTTGACTGTTTCTGAAAATGAGGTGTAAACAAAGAGCACTGCATATCATATATAATAACTATTTTTCTTCTAGTTCACACATTAGCAATAATGTAAGCTTGGATGCTTTCTTCTTCCAAGGTTTTTAACCGCACTGTCTCTTTAGCTATACATTTGATGAACAGTATGCTGCACCAATCTAAGAACTATCAAAATAATAGTGATCCCTCCACATTTGCTGGGGCGAGGGGTGAAGGACCCCCATGAATGTGAAAAAAACCACATTTTTTTTAAAAAAACAAACACCACTGTTCTTTTTACCTGAGAGAATAACTCTCTAGGAATCTCCAGGTCCTCAAGTGCAACTCTATGGTCAACATCTGTGAAAAGTTAATCATAGAATTATGTTGGAGGACCTACACATGCCTAGACAAGTGTTTTCTCTTGGAACGCCTAGGTTCTTGAGCACAGTTGCACTAGAGGACCTAGAGATTGCTAGAGAGACCATATGAATGAAAACCACAAATAATCAAATCCGCAAAAGTCAAAGATGCAAATGTGAAGGGCCAACTGTATTAAGAAAATCCATAAACTCATGGCTTTGACAAGGGTTAGTTCTACATACAGTACAGTACATTTTTTTGGAATGAGGCTTTATTCATTTCAGTATACATTAGAGTCTTTTATTAAATCAAATAGAGCTCCTACCTTTAAAGCAATATTTCTTTGCTTAGTCCAGACATGAGGATCTAGTCATCTGATGCAGCATATGAATTAGAATGACAAATCTAAATAGAGAAAATGTCTCAAATGTCTTTTTGCACAATGTTTGCTGACATCTACTGGTTAGAACCACCAAGGCCAAAAGAATAGTCCAATTCTAGCCCCTCCTGTTTATTGTTTGTTTGCTAAAACTATTAGGCATTCTTCAGCTCTAAAGGCAAACAAAGTTTACAATCTAAATAGATACAACAGAAAGGGCAAAGGGAGGGCAAAGGAAAATAAGAACACAAAGAGAACCATTTCTTAATGTTATAAAGGTTCTTATAATGACCGCCCTCCCCTCACATTGCAGAATTATAGCACTATGATCCCACTTCAACTGCAATGTTTTCATTCTGTGTAATCCTGGGCTTGATCATTTAGGGAGGAACATTTAGAATTCTCAGCCAAAAAGTTCCTCTAGTGCCTCAACAAACTACAAATCCCAGGATTTCATAGGATTGAACCATGGCAGGTAGTGGAATAATAACATTATAATAGGCTGAATGGGTTCCATGTGTAATGTAACTGTGATGTTGCAGTGCAGCCAAATGCTATTGATCATCCTAGAGCAAGCAAATGGATTGGAAAACAAAAATCGGAGGAAGAGCCAAAACACTGCTGTTATCTCAGTGTGGCAATGGTGTGGCTCTCCTTAATATCTCTTCTTCTTATGCACCCTGAGGGAATAGCTCCTGGATGACAGTTGCAGAGAGCCAAAGCCTCAGGAGAGCTGATGCAAAGTGATCTTGTAGCACCTTTGAGACTAACTGGAAGGGAGATGTTGGCAACATGAGCTTTCCTAGACTTGAGCCTACTTCCTCAGATGCATGGGGAGAGCTGCTGCTGAGTCTTGCAACCCTGGTAAATGTCCAAAGTACACCTGGTGGCACAATCATTTCTGGTAATTTACTAGAAATTGTTAAGGATTTCCCTGCACCAGGAATGATCTATCATATTTTCTACTCATTTCCATAATGTACTCATGGCAAAGGAGACAGGGAAATTCCCAGATTTATGCAGAAATCAATCATCTTTCACACTTTTCTGGTAAGTCTTAAACCTTTATTTAAAAACATTAAAATATTACATAGCTGTCTTGAATACTGTACAAAATTCATAATACTTGAAAGGCATAAAATCTGTATCACTTCATCCACTTCTCCAACGCTCGGCATCCCTTATCCTATAATTTATTGCTGCAGATATTTCACAAAGTTAGCTATACTAGTAGGATTGGAGAAGTTTATTGTGTGGGGAACATGGGGCTCTCCCAATGTTCTTGGACTGCAATGCCCATCAGTAGTACTGAGGAATGATGAGAAATGAAACCCTGTAACATCTGGAAGGCCACATATTCTTCATCCCTGGTTTACGTTAAGGGAGGTTATGTAGCTTTCATATCACTGTTCAGTAATGCAGGGGGCTGTGTGGTCATACAGAGAGGAAAAAATAATACAAGAATAATCATCCAGCCATTTTTGTTCTAGGAACAGTCAATAGGAATTCCAGGAGGATTGGAGAAGAGATTGGGAAAGTTACTTTCTTGTACTACAACTCACAGAACCTGCTAGATGGTATGGCTTGTCGTCAACAACAACAACAACAATATCCAAACTCTAGAGAGAACTTATTACATGCCTCCTGCTGCAGCAAATTGGTGTCATCAAGCTCTTACACTGATATCTGATCTAATGGGGGAAAAGTCTACACAGCAGTCCTGATGTGTTGGGTGATTTGATTGTATGTTCCTACATGACAGGGGATTGGACTGGATGGCCCTTGTGGTGTCTTCCAACTTTATGATTCTATGATTGCTTGCACAACCTGTAAAGTTTAACAGGTATATCCTGTATACTACAATTGTCCCTTCCGATTCATGGGGGATCTGTTCCGTGCCCCCCCATTGGGAAAATTGCCAATATTGGAGCCCAATTGTAATCAATATCCCTCCTGGCTTGCTGTCCACGAAAGACTGAGGAATGCAAACAGCAAGACTGTGAATCAGGAGGGACGACTGTATTAACATTTTATGAGCATGGATCCTTATCTAGCTAAAACATGACATTCACATAAAAGAGGGAAAATACCAGCAGGTTGGAGGGAATCCTAAGTTTTACAGAAGTACAAAAATATTTACATCAATAACACAATGTAAGTGGGCAAAGAAAAACCACCTCAAAATTAACTGAGGACACTTATTAGGTATGAAATATTGTTTGACTATCAATTGGTTGACTGAAAACTGGAAAGGGAATATAATGGGTTATCCAAGAAAAAGACAGGGCTGGATTGTTGGAATTCTGAACATGATTATACTTTTAAATGTGTTTTTATTTGTTCCATTGGAATCTCACATTTTCTCCAAGAAGGTTCATGGCCCGTCCCCTCATTTTTATCCTCACAACAAACCTATGAGAGAGGTTATACTTAGGCTGCTACCACACAGCAAAATTAATGCAATTTGACACTATGGAATATTGGGATTGGTAGTCTGTTATAGCTCCAGAGTTCTCTAAGAGAGAAGGCTAAATATCACACAAAACTACAAATACCAGAATTCCACAGGATTGAGCCATGGCAGTTAAAATGATGTCAAAAACTACATCAATTCTGCAGTATAGATGCAAACTTAGAGAGGCCCCATTCCATTCTCTGCAACTGCAGTGTGTGCACCAAGCAGTGCCAATGCAGTCATGCACATGTTGCACCTCCACTGAGTAGAGCAGGACTTGATGTCTTGTGAAATTGCTATCCGTGGGGTGGGGTGGGGAGGTGAAGAATGGTACCCCCATAGAGAGAAAGTGCTGACTGTATAAATCTGCAGCAACTCCTAAAACCTGCTATCCTCTCACCATATTTCCATTTTGGTTAGCTCTGTATGTTGTGTCTGTTTGAATTGCTATCTTGTGTGTGTTACGCACTGTATATATTCTAAAGTAAACTTTCTTAATTCACCCCAAAGCAAAAGTCCTCACACTTAGTACTGCTATACACTGATGCAAATGGTCCAAGCCTCTTACAAAGCTAATTTCCTCAACATCTGAAGCTATGCTGACAGTTGGTGGGGACACCCCAGTCCCCCAACTGTTCTTTGGGTAACATGTGTTTATTAGGGGACATTACAAAACACATTTTAAAAAACCAATCAACAGATGGGGGGTAGTGGAGACATTTAGACTCCCCCTTATTTATCACTCACTGGCATGCAAAGGCAGGGGAAAGAGGATTGCATGGGGAAAACAATCATTTTTATGATCTATAAAGCCCTATACGTCTTAGATTCCACCTCAACATAAGGAGGAACCTCCTAACAGAAAGAACTATTTGACAGTGGAATACACTGCCTGGTAGTGTGGTGGAGTCTCCTTCTTTGGAGGTCTTTAAACAGAGGCTGGATGGCCATCTTTTGGAGGGTGCTTTGATTGTGAGTTCCTGCATGGCAGGGGGTTGGTCTGGATGGCCCTTGTGGTCTCTTCCAACTCCATGATTCTATGAACTGCACTATTGGGAATTTTCACTCTTGGTGTATCCCCACTGCAGAAATAAATCAGTTTGATACCAGTTTAACTGCCATGACTCTATCCTTCAGAATCCTGGGATTTGTAGTACAGTCGGCCCTTCATATACACAGATTCAAGCATCGACGGTTTGAAAATGTTCAAAAAAAGTTATAAATTTCAAATATTAAACTTTGATTTTCCATTTTTTATAAGGGACACCATTTTTGCTATGTCATTATATTTAATGGGATTTGAACATCCACGGATTTTGTTATCCACAGGGGACCTTGGAACCAAACTGTAGCGTATAACAAGGGCCCACTGTATTGTAAGGCACCAGACTGCTCTGACAGGGCAGTAAAGATACTAACATTCCATTTAGATAGCTTCTTGACTGATACTTTGTTACAGGTTCAGGACAAAGAAAAAATCAAATGGGAAAGCTTACATTTATGCTTTCTAGTTCTCTAGAAATCAAGTTTCCTTTTAACAATCTGGCTGGCTTCTGTTATTCTTTCTGAGGAGTTCAACTTCTGAGGGGTCTCTGGTCCTGATAGCTGAGTTCCTTCTCTCTCTGGTGTTTGACAGAGACTTTCCAAAATAATTCTTGTATTGGAAAATTCAGGGGCATCCAGTTGTAATGCAGCACAAGCTAAAATTATTTAGAAAACAATCAGTATAATCACTTTTGGTACTTTGAAAAATACAACATTCTCTAGGCTTGCATTTTGAAATTATATTGCATTTCATTGTTCTGTCCCCCCCAACAAATCTTGAAATTCAGATGCTTTTTGCTTGCAATGTTCATAGGATAGTAGAAAATTAAAGCTAAATGTGTCTCAAAGTATCCCAGCAATATCCACACAAATGTTACAAGAAATATTTCTTTCTTATTACGCAGTGCTGTACTTGCTCAAATAAGTCACAGCTGCAAGCCACTGCATGCCACAAACTATTATGTGTAGCTGCATATACATTTACTCTTGGGTACCTGTGCTACATAAAATATAAGCACTTCTATTGTTTTAGTTGAAATATAAACACTAAGGCTTTTGTTGCAGTTCCACCACCTACCTGGCCTGTTAGGTGGCTGCAAGGGAGAAGGCCTTCTTGGCATCTGCTCCCAGACTTTGGAACTCCCTCTCTTGGGAGGCTAAGGTGCATCCTCCTTGCTCACTTCTACCCTTAAGTGAAAACTTTCCTAGTCCAACAGTCTTTTAGGAATGGACTTCAGTGGTATGTCAGTTTGGTGCCTTTTTTTAAAAACGGATTTAATTTGTAAAGTTTTGACTATATAGATTGTTTCACTGCCTTTTGAAAAATAACTTTTATATGTTATTACTGGTATTTTTGTATGTTTCTAATCTGTCCCAGTTTTAACAATTCCTGTGTCCCAATTTTGGGATAAAGATGGGACACAAATAAATAATAACAATTAAAATAATAACAATTCTGCAGACATTTAATGTCACACTACCATCCACCATGAGAGAACTTCCCCCACTCCTCTGTATTGGAGAGTTCATGGAGGATTGTTCCCTGTCCAAATCCACTGATGGAAGCTGTTCTATGACCAGAAGAACCACACAGGGTCCTGGCCTTTGCTCCCAGCTGCTACTTTAAAATCTTAAATTTTGAGTATGCCCCTAACCATCAGTGTCAACCCCACTGTTTTTAGAAAACCAGCAAACAAAGTCAGATCCTAACATTGTCATGCATGAGCTGTAAATTCACAAATGTGTCACTCTGGGACAAACAGAGACAAATGTGAAAGTGATGCAGCAAAGGGTGTTTGTGCAGACATACCTGAACTGCTTTGTAAAAATAATTATCCCAATTCCAGTCAATGACTGCAAGCTTTCCTAAATTCAAAGTCCATTTACAATGGTGCAAGATAGCCATATCTGGATTCTTCAGGCTATCCAGATAGGATTTTTGTGACTTTTTCATTTTAAACAGCCCCAGTAATAACAGTCTCAGAGTATGCCTCCAAATATTAATATGGATTGACAATCCAATTTTCAGCACTTTTACCATTGTTAAGTACTTCTTTATACAAAATGTTGATTAGTTGACTTATGTTCTTACAATTTTTAATAAAAATTGCAATATTACCTGAAATGTCATCCAGTTCAATCATATTGTCATAGTTGAATATTTTAATTTCCTCTCTGGCCTTTTCTTCTGTCTTCTTTTCTTTTGCCTAGCACAAAATAGATTTTAAAAACCAAGTTGGTGTGGGACAGTAGATAAAAATGTTTGATTCTGTCAAGCTAAAATGCATGTGCTAAAAAGCAGTTGTATTCACGCAGTTCACAAATCAATAGCAGTTCATATGATGTATATGATCAGTATCATTTCCCACAAGTTGTGATCATACAAAGATCAGAATTTAATATCAGCCTATGTTTTAAAATTGAAAAAGACTGGCATGTGTCTGAGCATTAAACATATCCATATGTGTCACGTGTGACCATAAATCAACAAAAATTTGGTAAATATTAGTGTGAGCTAAGCTATACATACCAACTCCCAGCCCACTCTTTTTCTGGCCACTAACAACAACAACAACAACACAACATGAACTGCCTCCTCTGGAAACTTCCCAGACAATAATTTCATATGCTGAAAGCCACGCAGGGAGGAAATGGGGCTCGAGCATGTGCGGAATTTGCTTTACGCGGGGGAGTCCGGAACAGATCCCCACGTAAAGCAAGGGTGCACTGTATAACTCACTCTACATGAGGCTGCATTTGGAAACTGGAAATTTCAGTGGATCCAAGGTGCTACGGCTAGACTGCTGACCAGGGCTGGGTACAGTGATTATATGAATAATGCCCGCATTGAAGCTGCTGCATTGGCTACCCATCTCTTTCCACGTTGAATTCACAGTACTGGTTTTGACCTTTAAAGCCCTAGTGGATTCCAGCTATGAAAAAGACTACATCTCCTATAAACTAGGGCATGCGTTAAAATCTGCAGTGGAGAGCTTTCTGTCAGTCCCACTACCTTAGCAGGTACAATTGGCAAGGACTCATGAGAAAGCCTTTTCTGTGGCTCCCAGGCTGTGAAACTCCCGTCTATGGGAGATCCAGTTGGCCTTCTTCCTCCACTCATTATGCCAGTAGATGAAGACATTCTGACTTAGCCAGCCCTTTTGAATTTTCATTATACAGTGTGTGCATAATATGATGTGCTTTAATGAAACTATGTTGTAAATATGTTTTAAGTGTTTTTAACTGCTTTCAACCATGCTTTTAATAATATTGATATTTAATTCTCTTTTAACTCTTGTAATCAATGCTTTAGCTGTTTTTATTTTTTAAAACTATTGTAAGCTGCCCTGGACCCCATTTTGGGAGAAAGGTGGGATGTAAGTGCAATAATAAATAATTAATAAATAAACTGTATTATTAATTGAATATTTCATTTGTATGTATAGATGACATAATTCATTTTATAAATAAAACTGTACTGGATGGTGCTGAGAAATGTTTCTGATGCTTTTAGGTGCTTTTATCACCACCACCACTACTACCATTAGATGAAGAAGCAGAGCCTTCCCTCCAGTCTATCTGCCTTGGTTTAGGATTCAGAAGGATTGAAGAACTGATGGACCTGATCCCCTTTCCCACCACCATTCCGTTCTCCTTTTGTGTCATGTCTTTTTAGATTGTAAGCCTGAGGGTAGGAAACCATCTATTTAAAATAATAATAATTGTAAGCTGCTCTGAGAGCCTTAGGGCTGAAGGGCAGGGTATAAATACCGTAAATAATATAATGAAATAAAATACCATCACTGACACTCTGCATTCAGTGGGCTGAAGCAAACAGGCAGGAAAAAGTGGCTTAACCCTCCTTTTTTCAAAACCAGGTTGAACCCCCACTGCCTACACAGCCCGCTCCCAAGGCAGGCCCAATATACATGGCTCAACCTCACTGCATGACATCAAGCTGTGTCACTGTGTAATTCCCCCCCTCCCCACCATACAAGTGCACCATTGCACAGACCACCACCTGCAATCTCCAAGTACCTCCCACATCTGCCCAGATGCCCTCCCATTGTCTCGCCACCCCTTTAAGCAGCCACACAGTTGCACATGTGATGGTCTGTCCATATAGGGCATCGGTGCATCAGTGTGCGAGCGATACATTGGCAAAGCACAATTATGGAGTTCCCCATACATACCTCCTTCAGCACATGGCCTCCTTTGGACTATCTGGTTTGTGTATGTTGTAATTACATCCATTGGAGTTGTCAAACTTTCATTGCTTTGCTTTGCTTTACTTTGCCACAGCCCTGCACTCACCTCAAGATATTTATATGCAGGGTCGAAGATGTGTGTTTTCTGGGCTAAGGCTTTATTTGCTCCAGTTTTTAGCTCTGAATCTGGCTTCTTTCCACTTTCCACCCACTTTGGAGGTGTGCATCATATAAATGCCCTGCCTTCAAAGCAGTTGGAAGCCACTTCATTTTGGCCGTCTGTTACACCTCAATGTGAATAGCACTTTTTTAACTTGGGCCCTTGTACACATCGGCCTTAAAGGCTGGGTTGGGGGTGGTGTGATGCCGCGCGATGCATCACATGGCGTGTGGCATCATGACACTCCTCCGGCGCTGCGTACTCATGGCACAGCGCCAAAGGAGTGCCGTAAAGCCATGCTGTCACGGCTATTGCACCCTTTGAAGAGCACAAAAAGGAGCCACTTTTTGCAGCTCCTTTTTGCACCTTGCAAAGACCAGATTGGTCTTAGCGTGTGGTTGCTGCTGCCACAATCTGTCTGCACATTCTCTTCATTAATTGTCGTGTGGGAAACACATGACCCTCCAGATGTTGTTGAACTTCAACTCCCAGCAGCCCTGGGCAGCATAGGCAATAATGAGGAATCCTGGGAATCACAGTCCAACAATGTCAGGAGGGGAAGGCTGTATGATTCCCATTCCTATATTAACTGGATTGAATTTAAGAAAACATCAGTAAATCCCCCCTTTTTTTTGCTTCTGAAAGTAATTTGCCAATAGTAGTTTTGCACCCATTAATTTTTTCTTCTTCTATTTTTTACCCTCTTTGTGGACAGCACAGAAATAGCACCAGAATGAAATGGAGGTCAGTCATGGATGCCGCTCAATAAATTCTTTAGAAGTCAGTATTCTCAACAACTGAACAATGACTTTCAGAAACACATTTGTGTAGATTACAATTCCTATAATCCCACAGAGATTGTAGTTTACAGTTATGTCCTCCTCCCATTTTGTCAACTGCAATACCTCTATTTAACTTTTCTAAACTCAGTTCCTTTGTATATGATCTTATATGGTATATGACCTTATAAGAGTTGTAAAAGGGATTTGGTGGTGGTAGCACTGCAAATAAATCTCCTATTTAGGACTTTACCACATGAACCCTGTTCTTGCAGCAGGCATGCTAGAAAATAATAAAATGGGGACATACTGCATGTAGAGCACCTCCTCTCAGTTGTATATTCAGGGCTCTTGTCTCTATCACACTCTCTTCTTGACTCTCCTGTAACCCTGCCCTACCCACCATGCCTTTAGATTTTTTTTTAAAAAAAACTACTTTTCTCATGCAGTTCTGTAGCTTTGCTACCATAATTGAAGTTAAAAAAATATAAAGGAAATAAATTAAAAAATAAATAAAGGTAATTAGGTTGCTTGGGAATAGTGAGGTGAGGGGGATAGGGGGAGAAAGGGAAACTGGAACCACATCACTGGTAACTGCGCAACTGCCCTGGGAGTTATGTTTTGCCCCTGGGGACTTGTACACTTGCCAGGTTATTGACGGGTTTCTCCCATCAATGAAAAAGGATGGGTTAGCGACAGAGCAGCTATTGGTCAGAGGCATAATCAGCTGATAAGTATAGCTAAAGCTGCAACTTTCCTGGTGTAACTGTGGTTTAAAAGCCACATGTAGTAATGTCCTTACTGTAAATTTTTCATTCTTTGTCTGTTTCCAAAGCGCATCCAAATCATCCGCATTCTTCCTGCTTTGTTCATCCAAATTTGGCCATGATGCAAATTTCTTTGATGGGTGCACAAATAAATAGAAGCATTCTTCAAAGTCCAGTCTGTCCATCATTTTGAAGAGGACATCAGTCCTCTTCAGAAGACAGAGGCCCCTTTGTCCTTCACTTTTAAGAAAATATAGCCTTGAAGCTTTTATTTCCATGTACAGTCCATTTCTTGATGCCAAGAAAGAAGTTATCCTAATACTGCATTTGTGGCAAGGAGTATATGACATAAATAATGTCATTATATAATTTCCTTTGATATGATTTTCTTGGATATATCCTTCAATATGACTCAAAACCAAAAGCTCAGCATGTTGATTACCAGGATCATTGTATGCGTAGCCCCATGTATCCCAAAGGACACTGCTCCCCTTTCTTAAACTGAAGAGGACCAATGTTTTTCTGACTATTGCTGTATTATTAAAATTTTCTTCAAAGTCTTTTTCAGGTAGCAGTTTTTTGGGAAAGCATGGCATTTCATTTGATTGTACTAAGCCAGATGGCTTGTCAACGCTATTAAGAAAAGAAAAAGAAAAGGATATGAAATTGGGATGAACTACATTGTTACTCTCCATAAATATTGTAAACTCACACTCCTACAAAAGCCAGTGTGACTTACCACTGAGCGATCTGGCTCTCTAAATGTCTGGAATATATATGTGAAGATGATTTCAACAGGGCACATGCCTTCCCACCACAATTATGCCCTACTTTACTTTTGCCAGGTCCCTACTTCTTTTTCTATTGTCACCCTTGCTTTATTTGTACAACCCTATTTTGTGAGCCAGCATACTGTAGTGATTTTAGTGTTCGACTATGATGCTGGAGGTCAGAGTTTGATACCCAGTTCAGTCACGAAACCCACTGGGTGACCTTGGGCAAGTCACACTCTCTCAGCCTCAGGGGAAGGCAATGGCAAACCTGCTCTGAACAAATCCTCCCAAGAAAACCCCATTATAGTTTCACCTTAGGGTTATCATAAGTCAGAAATGAATTGAAGGCACACAACAACAATGTCTATTTTGCTTTAGCCTTTTGCTTCCATAGCACATGCTATAATGACTAGCAAATGACTTGCCTCTGCCAGTCCCTGACTTGTGATAAAAACATTATCAAAATATGCAAGTCATGTTTATGTCAACAAGAGATATCTTAACTGTACCACATAATGCTTCTTAAAGCTAAGGTGCTGTAGTGGTTGGAATGTGGGACTAGGACTCCGGTGACTAGGGGTCGAATCGCCACTCCACCATGGAAACCCCCTGGGTGACCTTTTTACACTCTCTCAGCCCCAGAAGAAGGCAAGGGCAACCCCCCCCCCACCCCATGAACAAATTTTGCCAAGAAAACCCTGTGATAGGTTTGCTTTAGTGTTGCCATAAGTCGGAAATTGAAGGCACACTGCAACAACAACACTTCTAGAATCAGATGGGAAGGAGAGGGAACTAAATAAATTGTGTCTTAGGAGTGATCATGTAACAAGAATAGTTGAGAATGGTTCCAGCAGATGCAACGTAAGTTCTAGATCTTTTAAAGCCCCCTGTGTAAATGCTCTGCATCTGGAAAATTAAAACACATAGTTCAGTGACACCCTATATAGTGACGGCTTGATCATAGTTAATTTTCAAGGTACCACCGTTTTCTTAATTGTTTTTGTGGCAACAAAGACAGCCATGTCTTCAGAAAGGAAGTAATTAAACATAAAGAAAGAAACACAACTTGGAGATAATCAAACCACATTCCAGAGCTTTTCTCCCTCTGATTCTTACCAAACTTACCAAATACAACTGCTGTCCAGGTATACTCAAGGGTTTGACATAATTTCCGGAAACAGTTGCCGAAAAGCTGCTTGTCATCCAACTTTCACTTTTGTTCACTATGCGTAAACATCTAGAGTTGCATCTTCTCTGCCATCTAGTGGCAAATGTACAGCAGCCTACAACATTAAAATAAATAAATAAAAGAAATTGGGTTTGTGTGTTTCCTGGACAGTGCTTGGTGCCTTTTCAATGCTTCTTAAAATGAGGTGATCAATGCCTCCTTTAACAGCAGCTTATCTTGTACAGTACTTATAATGAAAATGGCATTTTTTCCTGATTAAAAAAAAGTTGAAACACAAACCTAAGTAAGATCTGCAGTGACCTCTTTCACAAATGCTACAATCCAATTACCATTATCACCCAAACATTGGTGCTGCTGGCACCTGGGTTGCCAGAATGGTTAATAAAAAAGAAATGGTATAATTTCTAGGTATAGTAGATCCCATCATTGTATGCAGAGTGTGTAGAGATATGGAATCTGAATCTTAATTAAAAACTACAATGTTTTTCAAAGCTTTAGGAATTCTAGTTTAATATAGTTTCATAATCTGTTTTGATTATATGTGTATGTTGCTTCATATTGTATTGTATTCTTTTTTTATATATTTTTACCTGGATAATTCTTTTTACAATGTTATTATATTAGTTTTCTATTTTTATTGCTCCTTTCTTCCTATATGAATATGTTACAACAAAATCCCATATCCACAAAAGAGTAATACCTTCATTGGCTAACCAAAATGGACAAAATACATCAGGCAAGCTTCTGAAACATTACTGGCTTCCTCATCGGGAAAAGATGTTAAAAATCATACAGGAAAAGAAAAGTGATGATGTGATCATGACTATGGGCAGAATTCTCTTTTGTGACTGCAAATCCCTGTATCCTTCTGTTTCTATGTTAAAAAGTAACTTTTTTCAATCTATGAGTTCAGAAAAGGAGGCCACTTGATCCTGTGGCTATGCGCATCTGGTTTTTATCCTCCCATATATCATCTATGGCTTTACTGGCAAAAGTGAAGTCTTTGTCCACAATTCAACTTCTTTATTATGATCCACACAACTATGAAAGGAGCAAAAATGAGAACAGTATCTTCTGCTGACAAAAGTATTCTGACTGTGCAGATATTGCAAGCTCATGAATGTTTCCAAACAATTTAAAAAAATGAATCTCTTTTGCAGAATATCCAAGAAACAGAAAGGAATACAATTTCCCCATGTAAATTGATATTTTACTTTTTCCAGATGAATTGCATGACTGCTTAAGCCACAAGCTCACACCGTAGTGGGTGCTGTTTGATTTCTACCTAATATTAGATGCTCAGGTGGGACTGGTTACATGAAACACCTTTTAGAAGTGTAGATGGGTTTATCAGTTTCAAGCTCTTCTGGAGAGAGGTGGATTTGTTACAGTTATCCATTTATGCTCCCATAAAATCATCTAGTTAGGCTGGTGTCTAGCATTTTTTAGATACAAAGTTAAAACTACCTTATTCACATTAACTCACAATCTGCTCTTCATCTGATTATTTCAATGGCTTCTGCAACTAATTAGCAGTCTTTAGTATTTTTATTCAACTAATTTGTATTGTTTTTGTCTTTGATGTTCTCATGGAGTTAGTTGTGAGTAGGATTACAAGACTGACAAATGACATATAAATCATCTTATCAGATGAGAATCTATCCATAGCATGACATGAAGATGACCATGAAAAAAACCAACCATAAATAAAGAAAATAACACAGATTTCAGTGTGGAAGAAGATACCAAGTTTTATTTGTTATTTGCTTATTAGGTTACATTAATAGAGTTGCAAGGCAATAATACATTTTAATTAAACATAAGCACATTAGTTGATTGAGCAATTGATTATGTTTCTACATGAATAAATATGTATTTCTGTTTGTTTAGTGCATACATATGTCCTGGGAAGCATTGTGTTAGAAAATGTGGAGAAAAAAGGGAAATGGAAAACCTCTTTTAAGATGGTGACTATCAGCCACTGTTTTTACAAGTGTTTCTATTAAAAAATATATCGGCTGGATCCAGGTCTACTGAAATCAATGAACCATCAATCAGTCACGACTAACTTCAGTCCTATTGATTTCAATGCATCTGTTCAAAGGGCAGGTAACTGTGAAGGGTGCATGGGTAGTTTTTCATCCCTCAAGACCTGGTATGGCTTCACCTATCCATTCCACCAGGGCCATAGCCAGGATTTTGGGAAGGGGGGGTCCAGACTAAGTGCCACCATTATAATGGGGCTTGGGTACGGTGCCGCAATGGTGTATGCCATTCATTGTATCTAACGGAAGGTGGGGTCCGGACCCCACAGACATCCCCCCCTTGGCTATGTCCCTGATTCCAGCAAAACCAGGAATGAATGGAAGGTAACTTCTAGAGATTTTTTAAAAAAAGGGATTCTCAAAAATGTCTTATCAAAAAAGACTGTCCCCTCCCCAAAAGCAAGGTGAGGGGCACCTGCTTTTACAGAAGAATCAAATCCCTGGTTACTTTTGGAGGCATGATACTTTTACTTGAATCCTCTGCACACATAAATCTTTTGTGATTCTGGGATTGTGAGAAGCCTACATTCTGCTCTGAATATCAGTGGCAGCTCTTAGCACCAGTGTCTGTTTGGCAGTTAGTTTATCCCAGCAAGTTAGCTTTGATAAAGTTTGGATAAAACTGGGAGTGGATTCCCCACTCTATTGACATTGAGGCCACCAGCTGTCATTGTCAACTATGACTAAGTTTGGATCCAAGTTAGCACTTTAAAGCAGGATCATCCACAGGCTCAAGGCCCAATTGTCTGTTCCCAGGACCCACTGTGGGCTGCACCCACTCCTCCAACCCAGACTAACAAAATCAGAATTAGCCTGCTTCTAGTTTTGAAATGAAAATCCTTGGGGTGGGGAGAAAACAAGCTTACAAGGCCTACCTTGTTCATTTGGGAGGGTTTTTTTGCCAAAATTCCAGATCCTAGCAGTCTTTAGACATATCTAGGATGTCCCCAGTGGCTGCAAAAATAAAAATGCCTATGAGGCTGCACCAGTTTTGCCCACCCTAATTTTAAATAATTCTACTTCCCAGTTTATCAGTTGATTAATTCAGTTGATCAGTGACTTAGTAGATTAAATTAAAAGATTAATTATTACATTTTGCATTTTAATCATGAGAAACAATGATAGCATGCAACAATCTATAAAATGAAAAACAATCCATCATACATCTATTTATGTTTACTCAAAGTAAGCCCTAGTATGTTTAGTGAATTCTCTTGAATTGGAATTGGCTTTTAACTTTTCAGCCAGTTCTGACTTGGAGTAATTCCAGCAAAACTGCATGGCTATTACCATTAGGCAGAATTCATAGAGGAAGGGAGAGCACAAGAGTGTGAGCAAGCAGGTGAGAATATGACACATCAACCTCTTTTTAAACCTGAAATTGAAATTGTTATGGGGACCAACCAGCATCTTACAGGGTTTGTGAATATCCAATCAGGTCAGTCAGAAGAGGAAAACGCACAAATGAGATACCATAGAGGCCAACCCTATAGTATCCTGCCTGTGGCTCAGGAGCATTCCTGGGTCTGACAATCATCTGGGCTAATGCAACTATGGATGGGTGTTCAGACACTCGTCTGCTGCCACATCATGGAGTGATTGTCATCTCTGCCACCTCACCTGTCACTGGCACCACCTTTCTCTGTGACGCCACTACTGTGGCTTGTAAGGGTAGAGACAGGGCACCTGGCTTCACCCACATGGCAACATCATAGGCCATGGCAGGGGTCTTCACAGAGAATGGCAGTGGCAGCAGGTAAGGAGGTGTTCGGTGGTCCAGTCTACTGGGTGTTGGGGCAGAGTTTCTGGGAGACTCAGCCATAAATAGCTGGTCTTTTTAGACCAGAATAAAGAGTGATTGGGTTGAAGTTGGGCCAGACCCGCCAGACTGGCATTCAGTCTGTCCAGTACTGGCCCTGGACTGTTAGTCTGTGTCATATTAACAAGACAATACCAACTAGGGGTGGGGTGGGCCTTATAGGCCATGACTGAACTTTCAATTTCCATTCCAGTTGTTATCCAAAGATTTGGAGTTCACCTTTGTAAATCTCTTTTTCCCATATGTCATTTATCCTTTTTCATTTTTATATAGCTCTTCTGTGTATTGTTTCCATTTTAAAAATTTCATCATGGTCATGTATTATATTCTTTTGATTGTAGAGTAAAAATCTTATTGAGCAGTACTGTGTATTTTGTAATTACAATTGGCCCTCCATTTTCATGGGGGATCTGTTTTGGACCTCTCCCCCATGAATATGGAGGCTTGCACACTTTCAAGCCCCATAGGTTTGAATGGAGTGTGTGCCCATACCTGCTTGCTGGGCGCATTGAAAATAGCGGAGGTCCCCCCTCCATGGATTTTTGAGGTTGCAGATCTCAGATCTGTGAGTTAGGAGGGATGACTGTATGTACTGTGACATAAGCAATGTGGGAGAGGTTTTTTTTTCCTCAGCCCACAACTGATTCATACAGTTGGCCCTTCTTATACACTGATTTTTTTATACACGGATTCAAGCATCCATGGTTTGAAAATGTTCAAAAAAGGTATAAATTTCAAATATCAAACCTTGTTTTTCCATTTTTTATAAGGGACACCATTTTGCTATGTCATTATATTTAATGGTGCTTGAACATCCATGGATTTTGTGATTCACGGGGGATCTTGGAACCAAACCCCAGCATATAACAAGGGTTCACTGTATAATCAGTAGAACTGACTTATTCCACCATGTAGTCTTCACAAATTTCATTTTACATTTTTTTTAAAAAAAAAGAAGCCAGTAATGCAATGCCACATGCAATGCAATGACCATATTGTGAGATGAAAGGGCTCACTAGAATAGATGATAGTACTAGGTAATGTGAAGGGCAATAGGAAAAACCAGACTGATAGATTCAATCAGAGAAGCCATGGCCATGTATCTGCAACAACTGAGCAGGACAGCTGAGTATATGGTGACTGGGAGGTCTCTCATTCATAGGGTTGCCATAGGTCAAAGTCAACCTGAAGGCAGTTAAAAACAAAATGAAATGCTGAAAAAACTTTAGATATTATAGTTAATATAATACAGGGCTCTTACTGAGAATGAGAAGTTGCTGAGGCATAGGTTGGGACAGAGATGGTGGAGAGATTCAAATACAGCTCCTAGAAAATGAAGCTGATGTAAAATACAATGCAGTCCATTTAAAGTGTGTGTGTGTGTGTGTGTGTGTGTGTGTACAGTGATGCAAGAGGAAGTTCTTCACTAGCCAAGACTAGATAGATTTTCCAAACTCAGCCCTTAGTTGACTAATCTAAAAGGGTCATTCATCTTCCTGATGGTTTTCTTGTTCCTAACTGGAAGGAACAGAGCTTTAAGATTTCACATGTGCTCATATCATACCATTACAACTGTGCCACATACAGAAATTCAGCTGGTGATGCCTTTGCCATAATTCCATCTCAGTGGTAGAAACAGCCACATGACTTTTCTTGACAGCCTGTCAACAAAAATGGAAAACTTCTGCATGTGAATCCTCAGGTGAAATTCTTGTAATATCTACTTCAGAACGAGGTGGCAAAAGTATGAATGTCCCTTTTAGGTAATGTCACAGCCCTGTTTCAAAATAACCATCACAGTAATCAAAAAACATAATAAAATATGGAAAGAAATGTGGAGGTCTTCAGAAATCAAGTTGTGATATCTTAATTTCCAGTTGCTGAGGCCGAGTTGTTCCTAATGATAAAGGGGGGGGGGAGGGGGAGAGAAAAGAAAAGTTAGAGATTTTGTCATGGTTATGTCAAGAACACACATCAAAAATTGTTTTTGCTGTTTTTTTTGTTTTGTTTTTGTTTTTGAGGCTCAGGCCAGGCTGTGTGGAAAACACAGCTCTTTCTTCTATAGTGTGGATATAATTAGTTACAACTAATGAAATACTTAGAATTAATTTCTTTTTCCACAGATGAAGCTATCAGGAAGATACATTATGTTTGTAACTGAATGATGGAACCTGTGCTGCTTTTATGGTTTAACTCTGAAATACTTTTATAGTTATCATTCTAGATTTGGTATCCCAGGCATAAGCATAAGCATAAGCTATGGAACAAAAACAAAAAAGTACTCCTTAACAAGGTTTCTGTGTGAGTGTTGATTCCCCACACCCAGTCTTATACTCATAATTTTAGCCATTTGCTTCCCTTTATCTTTAAGACTGTAGAGCAAGAACAGGAGAATATCAGTTGAATGAATAAATAATAAACAAATAAGAACAAATCTGTATTTCTTGATATTATTACTTGGATCAACATCATCATTATCAGTAGCAGCACCAGCGGTGGCACAACTGCAAAATTATGAATTCTGGATGCTCACATAATTTGCTGTACATGCTTACTTCTCATTAATCTAGTTCTTTTAGAATAGATATGAGTAAGTTGGATTTTTGTACTTTGCCTCTTTATTGCTTTACAGAGTTTTACTTTTTACTGTTTCTTCTGAGCGCAATAGGCTTTGAAAGCAGTTATTTAGGTGTGTTTTGTACCTCAGGCCAGATATTTTTATGTATAATTTTAGTTACTTTTGGGAAAGTGCAAGGTAAACATTTCCTTAAAAATTACAACTATAACAATTACTGGGATCCACCTGGAACTATAATTATAACTAATTACTTTTAAAAGTATATTTTAATGCTCTACTCCTCTAAGAGAGGGAAAGGTATATATAGTCGGAGCCATTTTTGTTGTTGTGTGCCTTCAAGTCCTTTCCAACTGATGGCAACTCTAAAGTCATGGTGTTTTCTGAGGATGAAAATGTGTGACTTGCCTAAGGTAATCCAGTGAGTTTCCATAGCTGAGTAGGGAATCAAACCCTGGTCTCCAGGGTCATAGCCTGATGTTCAAACCCCTATACCATGCTAGTAGCCATTATACTCTGTTATATATTGGAACAATTTTCTGTATTTGATGTTATTACTTTCATCAGTGTTTTGGGTGCTATTGTAAACTAAAAACATTTAATTTTTCTTACCTTTTCAAGATCCCAGCTAGACTATTTGCATACATCTCACTACGGATATCCAGCTCATCCCATGGCACAAATACTTCTTGTGGGCTCACCCATAACTGAAAGCATTCTTCATAATCATGTCGGTTCATCATGCTGATTGAAACACCAGCTTCGTTCAAAAGGCACAGGCCTTTATGGTTCTCAAAATCCTCAAGGTGGAATATTAGTGAAGCATGGATTTTCATTGATATTCTAGTGTTTTCTTTCAAGAAATTAAGTAGCTTCTCACTGCAACTAGAGCAAGGAGTATATGACATAAATAATGTCACTATGTACTTTTCTTCATTTTGGGGGATACTCTTTTGAAGTTCCTCCAAAACAAGGATTTCTGCATGCTGACTAGAATTGCGTTTAAAATGTTTCAGTATGATATCAGGAGAATTTTCCTGTTTTACAGTAAAACACACTAATGTGAGTTTGGGCCATTCCTTGTTACTGAAGCCATGATTGAAATCTTCTGCAGACAGCATTTTTAAAAAAGAAATAAAGAATGGGAATGTTTCCTTTGCCTCTGCAAAGCCAGATACCACAGGGTCGCTGTTAAGATTTAAGAGAGATATAAAAATGAGATGAATCAAATTAGTTAAATTCATAAACATTATTTTAAATATTATTTTAACAATATTAGGAGGAGCTGATCTAGAAGAAACAGTGAAAAGTAAAACTCAATAAAACTGTAAAAACATACAGAAAAAAGAGCAGGAAGAAGGAACAGTATCTTAAGATTTATACTTGGTCTATCCCACACTTGTGTGAGTCAGTTAAGTACTGTAATGGGAGGGAGACACTGGGATGCGGGTTCCAGAATGAAACCGATATGAAACCTCTGAGGGTAATTTCTGCAGCAAACAGGCACACACATTCAAACATAACTCATAAAAGGCATGTAATGCCAGCCAGTCTGCATGCCATTGATAAAATTGTTGGAGAGAGCATCTGTGGTTTCTTTGGTTGCCATATACATTGAAAGGCCACCAAATGGTGTGTCTGTGTGCAGTCTAAAATCTCTTTAAATTTAAAAGAATATTTGGAAAGCAAAAATTGATTTATTTTCAGGCTGTGCATTGGACACCAGCTTTTAAGTAAGGGGTGCCTTACGTCAGTTAGAAGTTGGCACTATCATACAGATGGTGCTACCTTTTAATCTGAAAACTGTCTTGAGTTCCAATCTTAAGAAAAACATGGAGTATGAATAAAGTAATTAATTGATTTATTGTGGCATATCATGTGATGGTATGCACTGGCCTCTCTTTTTGGGTCGGATGTATTACAATGTTTTGATTTTATATTTGAAAAATAGGTTTTAAAAGTTAAAAAAGTGCAATTTGGGGGACAATTAGGTACCAAAGGCTTTAATCAATTTTAAAAAAATAAAAATAAAAAGCTAAACAAACAGAAGATTAAGAAGAACATAAACATTCCAAACTAGAACTACAAACTGGAAACAGAAATATGTATAATCTGTCAATAAGGCACAAATAATATCAGCCAGCATCCAAATATTTTTCTCAAAAGATCTCCAAAGAAAGGTTGTGGGATCACTGTGCAATAAACAATACAGTAAATAATGAACTACATCTTCAACCTACCCAGAGCCTCAACCACTGTGTCTAGTGAAACCCCTTCATACCTCCTCCAAAGTAACCTAAAGGCATTTTTTGAAAATGGAAGACAGTGAAATCCTTTCTGAGGCCAACAAAGGTTAAATCTCGGAAGTACTGCTGAAAATGTTGTCTTTTCAAAGAGTTAAACCACGAGAAGACTGCTTGAAGTTGCTTGGGAAGTGCATTTTCATAAGAATCTCATTGAAAATTCTGTCTTAAAGAAAAATCAGTTCTTATGGGGTAAAGAAATATGGGCATCCTTAAAAAAGGACTATGACAATATTGACCAATAACAGACCCATCCACCCTGTGCAGATTGTTTGATGAAGCATTATTTTCCTAGATTACTTTCCTTCAAATTTATCTGTTTGCCCCCTTAGAGTGTAGAATATTTATGCATTGTTGCCTTGAAAGAAGAAGATCAGCTTCCAGTCTTAGCAGTATGAAGGTTAAGGTGAAGTTTCTTCAGGAACATATTCTGAATGCTCTCGTGCTGCAGCATGACTACCTCCATATCTCAGCTTGAGAGAGTGCATTAGCTATTAAAATTTAGCTGTTTAGTTATTGAAAGCTCAGGGAGTACTTTATCTATTAACATTTTCAAAATGGGATCTTCTAAGGAACGTGTGTTCATTTCCCCCCAAATTAGAAAGGCTTTTGCTACCCTCCAAGCCTGAAATCATGCTACCTCAATATGAAATTTCCAGTTGGTGTCTTAAGAAAAAAAAAAGATATTTAAAACCAAGGCATTCTTCAATCAAATGTTCATTTATAGAATGCTTTGTCTTGGAGAAACCATTATCTTTGTTTTAGAGTAGTTTATAACCAGCCTTTGCAGCCTTTGCTAATTTGTTCAGAACTCGTCTCAGTTCTACTGAGTAGTAAATAAGAGGGATGTATCATCAAAATACAACAGCATTTGGATTTTTCTGCTTCTGGGAGGAGTAGAGAAACAGCCCAGAGAACTTAGGTCAGAGACTAGATTGTTCAAATAAAAATTAAACAGAAAAGGGAACAATAAACAGCCATGCTTAACACCTCTTGTGGCACTGATTTTACCAAAGTGAATGCCTTTCATACCTCTCCTAATTATTAAATCAGTGAAAATAGAAGGAAAAATCAGGAATCACAGCTAAAGAGGCCATAGCGTCACAGAATTATAGAGTTGGAAGAGACCACAAGGGCCATCCAGTCCAACCCCTGTCATGCAGGAAGACACAGTCACCCAGCACAAATGAACTGAATGAACTGTCTTTGTGAACCACATTATTATCATTTAGAAAAACCCCATGGGAAATGTAGCTATGTTTGGAAGGGAAAGCAACAAGAAACAACATAAGACAATGTGAAGCAACATTTGTTGTCAGAGAAATTATATGGCACGAAATTGCTTAAAATGAGCATATCTGGATGAACATTCTGCCTCTAACCTACAACATCATACAGTATACAGGTACTATCTTGCAGAAATCCTGAACTTTCCTTGACCTGCAGAGAAAAAGCTACAATCAAGCCTGGAATATTAATTTCTTTAGCGGACCACTGTTGCTGTTGCTGTTGTTGTTGTTGTGTGCCTTCAAGTTGTTTCTGAACTTACCCTAAAGCAAACCTTTGGGTTTTCTGGGGCTGAGAGTTTGTGACTCACCAAAGGTCACCCAGATGGTTTCCATGGCCAAGCGGTGAATCAAACCCTGATCTTCAGAGTAACAGCCCAATACTCAAACCACTACAATACACTGGGCAAGTGTGCATGGTACTTCATTTTTCAATGCCCTTAAACTCTACAGCAGTTAAAAATGAGAGAGAGGGAGGGGGGTCCACCTTCTTGGAAGGAAGAATTGGGGGAAGAACACTGAACAGAAGGAAAGGATCATTTGGACATTAGAATCAAGAGAAAGAACTAATGAGAGAGTAAAAGAGAAAGGAGAGAGAAGTAAAATAATACATTAGAAGAAAAAGCATAACATATTTTGCAGCTCCCATAGTTGAACAATGTTTAAAAATTACCTCACTTTACTTGAAGTCACTTGTGTTCTCCTGGAAGGACTCAGAGATAGGTGGTATGTGAGAGAGAATCAAATATCCTAGTCCTATGTGTGTTCAAAATTGGAACACACTGAACAAAGCAGCGCCTGTATTGTGTATCTCTAACAACACTCTTTCACTCCTTATAAACTGTATGGTTTCATTAGTCCCCAATCATAGAAATAAGCATCTCTTCCTCTTTCACTAACATAATCATTGAATCATCTGTCACCTGCCATTCTCTATCTCTCTCTTTAAAAAAAAACCAGAGCAAGGCTTTAATTAGATTCCAGTATAACAACAAATCCACACCTTTATCTTTGATACTTGCTTTGAGTCCAATGTGCCAGGAGATAGCCTGCTTTGCAGAGGCTACACCCTAGCAAATCCAGAGAAATGTACAAGGAAATATCACATATATGTAATATTTTTTTAAAGTATTTTTATTGCAAGTTATAAAATACATTATTATCATCATCATCATCATCATCATCATCATCATCATCATCATCATCATCACACCCTTTTCCCAGAACAGGGACTCATTACAATTAAAAACATAGCAAAGTGTTACATTAAAACAGAATTAAATTATTACACTGTTAAAACAGATTGCATATAAAAGAATACAATGTAGTTAAAAAGATTAAAGTGTTTAAAAATAGTTTTTGTGGGGTTTTTGGGCTGTTTAAAAATACTTAAAAAGAATACAACACCCAGCCTATTCTTTAAAAATCTTCTGTTTCAAATGCCTGATAAGGAAGACAGGAAGATCTTAGCCTGCTGGCGGAAAGACACCAAAGAGAGTCTCCCTGGGAAGGGAGTTTCAGCATCTAGGGGCAGCCAAGGAAAAGGTCCTTTCTTGTGTTGCCACCAACCGTGCTTGTGATGGTGGTGGGATGGAGAGAAGGGCCTTTTCTGAGGATCTCAGAGCCCAGGCTGGTTCATACAGTGAAATATGCCAAATAGCCTGGATCTGAGTCATTAATACTGAAAAAAGGAACACAGAATACAAAGGAGAATTGCTGTGTGTAATAATATGAGATCCCTAAAGGAACATAGTACTGGAGATATGCTGATAAGGATCATATTGGTGGCCTATCTTGGCATAACCTCCCATTAGCCCAGTGTGTGCACTTTTATATATTGCCCTCAATGATCCCCCCATGCAACTTAATTGGATGGTGTCAAGGGGCACTCCACAGCCAACTGGTGTGTGTTGGGGAAATTCCTGATACCATCTAGCTCTAATGGATTCAATGGCTGAACTTACAAAGATTATTTTTTTGACTTTTTAAATTACATGCTGGCTGGTGATTTATGGAATTTCAGTCCAGAAAAATAAAATGTCCAAACTTTGTAAAATGATGGTTTATAGGTGGGTTCCACTTCATCACATTGGGGGTGGATCTGATTTTGAAATGTCTAACTTTGGACTTTATCACACATGAGGAATTTCTCTTAATTTCGAATGAAAAGAAAGTGGGGCCAGAACGCATTCAGCAAATTTACATGAATGCGAATTGTGTTCAAACTGGCTTCCCATTGCCTGAAAATAGCATGCCATTGCCTGAATTTGCATGTGGTAGTCTATTATGCAACAACGTGAAACCCCATGATTGCGCTCGGACTGACTTCTCATTGCCCAAATTTGCGTGTGGTAGTCTATCACGTAATAACATTAAACCCCATGATTACGTTCGGATTGTCATTGGATTATACTTCCAATTTCCCTTGTCTGATAAACTCCAATTCACATGGAGGAATATATCACCGTCCTAAAAGAAGAAGAAAGGGGGGGGGGATCCGAAAATGCAAGAAATTACGTAGTAGCTCATCACACGTACAGAAGAACACAGCATCCATCTGAAAGAGAAAGCAGTGCAAATGCAAATGAACTTATCACATTAATACATACCCACCAGCTTCTTGATTTTGAATTAGCATCTTTGCACATGCGCAGGGAGAACTGGATCCCATGGCTGACAGGAATCCCATGGCCAAACTGGAGATGCATTTCATACTAATGCAAATGCAAATTGACTGCGAATTCAGAGTGGAAAAGAATTTATAAATTCGATATTTTTCTGAATTCAGCTATTCCTGGGATGTCTCACAACTGTGTTTGGATTGCGTTCCGTTTGCATGCAACATCGTTTGAAAATCTTTTGCGAAATTATGTGAAATACCTTGGATGATCCTGGATTAACCTTTGGTTAACCTTCCAATTTTCCCTGTGTGATAAAATTCTAGGAGGAGAAGGTTTTCAGTGGCTACTGGGTGTCATGATGACTTTGCAATCCTCTCTCTAAACTCCCGGAAAAGATTAAGCATTTTTTAAAACAGCTGACGAAGCAAAAGAGGAGTTTCTATCTATCCTGCCTGCTTCTTATTAAGGATGATTTAATAGAATACCTTTCAGGAACAGTTCTCTGTTTAGATATAAGGTGAGGCAAAAGTAGGATAAGCTGATGACTATAAAAAGTATCACATTTGTCAACAGTCTGTAGGAAAATATTTACAATCATGCTATTAGGTCAAGAACAGCTGATTGTGCTTAACAACTGTAACTATGGGAAGATATGTCAAACAATTTGTTTGCTCGAGTGGAGTTGCCTTTGTTTGGGTGACGCAATATATTTAAGTTTGGTTTCTTCCTTTTTCCTCCCAGGCCTGATCTTTCAGAACACCATGGACTCTGGCTGCATTTGCACTAGAGATAAGGTTGCCATAATTCTCTACTAAAAACTGAGACAAAATGTAGGACAAAATTTAGACCAAAATATAGGACAATTGTTGGAGCAAATTTAGCCCAAAATGGAGGACATTTAAGAAAAATGGAGGACCTTAAACATCCTCCATTTGGGGCTAAATTTTATCCTACAATTGTCCTATATTTTGGTCTAAATTTTGTCCTATATTTTGTCCCGGTTTTTAGTAGAGAATTATAGCAACCCTAACTAGAGAAATAATGCAGTTTGATACTGCATTAACTGCCATGGCTCAATGCTATGGAATCCTGGGATTTGCATTTAGCTTTTTCTGTCAGAGAGCTTTGGTGCCACAACAAACTATCAATCCCAGGGTTTCAAAGTAAGGAGCCATAGCACTTAAAGCAGTGTCAAACTACATTACTTCCTCAATGTGAATGCAGTCTCCATTTTCTAGAGCACTCAACTCCAATTGGATGAGAATTGTGCAGATTTCTTTGGGCTATGAAATAATTTTCAAATATTTAACTGTATGACTTTGATTCCTTAGTTTTTTGCACAAATTGTATAAGCAAGAATTTCCAAACAGATGTCTGGATACTGAGCACCACTCGTACTGTGAGAGTTTTGGGGTTTCTTTGAAAAATATTGGGTGTGATATTTGCTTGTTTAATTCTCTGAGTGTCTTGCTGTGTGAGACAATAATTTAATCTCTTCATCTGGAAGGCAAAGAAACAGCAAATTGTGGGTGTGTGCCTTCAAGTTGGTTCAATTTATGACGACTCAAAGGTGAACCTATCACAGGGTTTTCTTGGCAGAATTTGTCCAGAGGAGGTTTGCCATTGTCTTCCTCTGAGGCTGAGAGAGCATGATTTTCCCAAGGTCATCCAGTCAGAGCTGTAGTCCATCACTGAAACTATGACACCATGCTGGATCTCTCTGCAAGAGTAAACAGCCAGAGTCAGAGCAAATTCAAGATCTTCTTTATTCTTTATTGGCTTGCTATACAAACACATTCTATCCTGTTCTAATTGGATCATGGGGGAAATAATTATACCCAATCAAGGAGAAAAATAAACTTGTAATCACAGAGAGCCAGTGTGGTGTAATGGTTTGAGTGTTGGACTATGACTCTGGAGACCAGTATTCAAATCCCAGCTTGGCTATGAAATCCACTGGGTGGCCTTTGATAAGTCACACTCTGTCAGACTCAGAGGATGGCAAAGGAAAACTCTCTCTGAACAAATATTGCCAACAAAACCACATAATAGATTCATCTTAGGGTCTCCATAAGTTGGAAGTGACTTGAAGTCACACAGCACAGTAATCACAGACACATTATGCCCTTTCTTTGCAACTGATTTACTTCCATGTTAAATAAACATCTGAGGTTTGGAACCATAGGTTCAAGTACATGGCTCTGGGGTGGAGGGAGTAAATCTTTATCACTTTCCCATAAGTCATTGTAGTAATAACTGATTTTACCACTTTAGGTTTGCAAGACCATTTAAGAAGTTCAGGTAGGCATATATTGTTCTAAGGCACTGAACATTTTCATAAGCCAGGAACTTGTCCTTTGTGGGTATCTGTGTTGCATATGAGAATGGGAATGAGAGACCTTAAATAGATCTCTGGGGTCAAGGCCAAGCCTTAAGTGATTATTTTTTTTACTGTTTTATACCCATGCCATAGATGCAGTAACATATACATTTCAACAGATGGTCAGAAAAAGGAGGGAGGATAGAGACTATGGTGACAGGACAATTTGATGTAATTAGTTTCTGATCACCTGTTGAAATGCATAAATCTAGGCCCCCACCCCATTTTATTGTGTAGCAGTCCAGTTTTATGGAAAGAGAATTTTAGCCAACTCCAGAAATGTCTCCTGTTGGGATATTAAATTGTATGTATCTGTTTTTAAATATTAAATAGAATTAATGTGAACTATTTGGATTTTTCTATGTATGTAATTAGACATTTATTGTCCTTTAGAAATGTTGGAAATTAATTTATTATTGGTATTTATGTTTACATCTAGTGTAACCCCTGAAGAAGGTCATTCAGTAATATACAAGCTGAAACACATTGGGCTTTTTACAAAACTGGATAATCATAAAATCTTTTTAAAGAATAAAATACAACCATCAGTAATCACATAAAGATCTGTTTCTTCTTTTGCTTGTAGCTAAAAACATTAAAAAAGTAATTTCCAGTAAAAGATTAAAAATACTGTACAGCACACCATCTCACACACATTATTGTTATTATTGTTGCTGTTAATTGCCCTCAAGTCAATCTTGACCCACGGCAAACATGTGGATGATACATCTCAGTCCCTGTTCTCCACTGTTCTGCTTTTTTCTTGTAAACTCATACCTGTGACCTCCTTAATAGAGTCCATCCATCTAGCATGCAGCCTTCCTTTCTTTCTACTTCCTTCCACTTTTCCTAGCATTATTGTTTTCCCCCAAAAAGTGCTTTCTCATGATGTATCCTAAATATGACTGTCTCAGTTTTGTCATCTTGGCTTCCAGGGACGTCTCTGGCTTGATCTGGCTAGGACCCATTTGTTTGTCACACACATTATACTGCTCCATAAATTAAATCCAAAGGCCTGCCTTAATAAAGCTGTTTTCACCTGCCCATGGAAAGAAAGCTGGGAGGGAGCCAACTTCGATCTCCTGCAAAAGAGAGTTCCACAGCCTGGGAATAGCCATGAAAAAGGCTCTTTCCTGAGGCCTCACCAAACATACCTGGACAGGTGGTGCAACTTAGAGAAAGCCCTCCCATGCAGATCATGAAGCTCACATTGGCTTGTAAAAGGAGATACAGTCTGGACCCAAGCCACATAGGGTTTGAAAGATCAGAACCCACACTTTGAATTTAGTCTGGAATGGACCAGTAGCCAGTGAAGCTGTTTCAACAGGGGAGTCACATGATCCCTGTAACCAGCCCCAGTCATCAGCCTGGCCATGACATTTTGGACCCATGGAAGTTTCTGAACAGTTTTCAAAGGCAGCCCCACATAGAGCCTGCTACAGTAGTCGAAATTGGATGTAATCAAGATATGTGTCACCATAGCCAGATCTGACTTCTCAAGGAACAGGTACAACTGGTATGCTAGTTTCAACTTGTAAACACATTCCATAGCTGAAACCTGGGGATCCATGCCCAGATCTGAGTAGTAGCATAATTAGAATTGGTACCCAGTGCAGTAACTCATGGTGTTATCCACCACTGATCTTCCTCCACACCACACCATACAGAATCCTTAGGAATTTTTTTGGTATTAACATTACTCATAAATCGTGATTCCCAAACAACTAAAACTATTAAAATTATACTTTTAAATTACAATATCATGCACACAGCCTAAATGTACATTTACATATACATTGTTTCATGTAATTAAAATGAAAATTTGGTAAAATGTGATGTTTTTACAGATTTAAAAAAAAATAATTTTAAATTAAAAACATTTTAACATTAATTTGTGGACATTTAAAATTTCACTTTAAAAAAAAAAATTGGGGCCTCTCTTTTCTCCTCCCACTGAGCCTCATTCCACTCATGCCATCTCTTCAGAATTGTAATGTGACACAGTGCCACCACCTATTTCTTTCAAAAGTCAGATGTTTGAGGAGAGTGGTGTCACCTCTTCTTACAGTGTCACCTGGTTCAGTCCAGGAGTACAACCAAGCTGCTAACCTGAGATTTCATGGGGTGTGTAAACTCTTCCAGCACAGGTGAATATCTATTTTCTAATCTGCCTTCTGGCTGACCAGGGGCACTTCTTGTCTTGTCTGGATTAAATTTCAATTTCTTTATCTTCATCCAGGGTGAATGAAGTAACAAGGGACACTTGCTTTATAGTATGGAAATTTAGCTTTTAATTATTTTAAAAATTAATTTTTTATTTTTTTAAAAAAATCTTTAAAAACATCACATTTTACCAAATTTTTACTTTAATGACATAAAATTATGTATATGTAAACACATTTATTCTGTGCATATGATATTGTAATTTAAAGGTACAATTTTAACTTTGTTGGTTAACTACAGTCGGTCCTCCACATTCATGGATTTATTTGACACTTACGGTTTTGATTACTTGCGAGATCAAGGCCGTCACATGTGTGAGCATCCTCCTCCTCCCTCCTGGGCTTCCCCCCAGGGAGCAGACGGGAAGAGTGGGTGTGCCAACCCCACCTCTTTCCTGGCTGGATTGCTGCCTGGGGAAGTCAGGCAGTGATCCAGCTGGGAAAAAAATGTGGGGGGATGGATCCCCCCCGGTGCCTTTCCTGGTAGGATAGCTGCTTGGGGGAGATAGCTATCCCAATGGGAAAGGTGCAGGAAGCCAATTAAAGTGACAAAAGGGCAAAGGAATAAGAGGAGTATGTGCGCCTGCTCTTCTTCCCCCACCCACCCATCCTTTTAACTGGCTTACACATGGGGAGTGAGTTATTCATGGTTTTTTCACATGCATGAGGGTCTTGTTCCTCTAACTCCTGCTAACGTGGAGGGCCGACTGTATTACCATTACATTCAATGATATATGGGAATTACAATTTATGAGTAACATTTGTACAAAAAACATTACTAAGGTTTCTATATGGGTGTGGTTGTCAGGGATGATGGGAGTTGTGGCTCTTCACCTGGCCTGGAACTCACCACCTGGTTGTGCACCACGCTGACCAGTTTTGGCCAGTTGTTATATCTTTGCAAGAGTTGCAGAGAACAGGCTGAAGACCCCGACAAACTCTCCAAGCCTTCTCACTCTTGCTTCCACAGAAGTCTTCACCCTTCTTCACCAGGGTCCTGCTGGTTCTTGTAGCTTCACCCAAGACACCAGACAACTCAGTAGTCGTATATAAAAGATCTACTTTATTCTACTATATACACAGCTCCAAACAATACTCAACTCCTCACTCTCCAATCCACTCTACAACCACTACTACAACCCACAAAATACACTGGGATGTATAGTCATTATTATAGCCATATCATGGTACCACCCACTGTTGTCTGTTTCCACCCAGTAGGCGTGTACAACATTCCCATTGGTTCTCCTTGTTCATCCCACAATTAATGATTTCATCATCTCAGCCTTGACCACTTAACAATTGTCAGGTGTGTTCAATTATCCACTTTGCAATTCTTGTCCTTGGCACTCTGGACCTGTTAATTGTCTTATCATTCACACCTGTGTGGTTCTCCATTGGCTTCTGCTGAGTCACTCTGACTCTCACATACATCTTTTATTTCTCTTACTGTATAACCCATGTGGCTTTTTCCTTAACAGTGGTATGGGAGGAGGTCAATAGAAATGGAGTGACACTATGAATTACAGCACTGAGTGACACCAACCTAAGGGATGACACTGAGCCAGTCTAGAAGCCATTCAGCAAATCAATATTGCAGATAAAGAAAACCAGGAAGAGGTGAAATGGGGTCATAAATTGTAGCCGGTCCAAGGTAAAAAAAAAAAAAAAAACCAAACAAAAAAACCATGAAAACTGAAATGGGTACTGTTAGTCTCTAAGAAAGCAGAATTGAAAGCAACAAGGTGCCAGGGAGAAGCTGGGAAAGTGATTGATAGCTATTTCAAGAGCCCAAGTGGGGTCAGAGTCTCTTACCTAATAACCTCTGGGAGCAGCACACTCTTTCTTGATTTCATTGTCATTCAGTGAATTATGGCAATTCATCTTAATCATTTGCAGCTTCCTGGTGGGGATCAAGGCTCTCTTTTGTCTCAGCACCCAGAGTTTTGGACTAATACAGCCTTATCATTAGGAGCTGCAAATTTCTGTCAATCTGCCTTCTCCTCACTATAGGCGGGGGAATTATTGGAGTCTAGAAGTTGAGTTACGACAGGCACTTGCTTGATTCTACTCCATGGGAGGAGATGCTTAGGATTGAATGTATCCACTTCCCTGGCCATTCCCTCTACTCCAGACATCAACCAAGGCTGTGACAGGATCATCTACTGAGGCAACAGGAAACACCTCAAGGGACATCAGGAATCCATCTAGATTTTGTTTCTTTTTCTTTTTCTTGTGTTGTGTTTAATTTTTTAGTGTATGTAGAATTTTTTTAAAATAAAAGGAATCTATCCATATGCTTAACCCTCCTGGGGCAGATCATCTTAAATCCTCCCCCCCCACCCACTGAGGCTCTGAGTTATGGGGACTCTAAATCCCACCATGACAATGGAACTGTGGAACGTTCTTCCACACCCAGATCACTAAAATCCCACCACACACACATGGGTTTATAAAACGGGACGGGAGGTTCTCAATTTCGAAAGAGAAGATAGAGAGGTAGAATCAAAAATTCATACAATTACGTGATTACTTATCACACCTGAAATGACCTCCCCGAACGCGACCCAGATTCTGTGCAAAGTAAGCCATCACATTGATGGGTTCTTAATTGCGAATTGGCACCCTTGCACATGCTCAGTGAGACTCCAGATGACTGAAACATAGCATATTTAGGTGAGTGAGAGAGAGAGGAACCAAGGAACCCCACAATTTACAAAAGAGGTTGGAGGGTGGGCGGGAAGAATGATTGAAAGAACATGCTCTATTCACGTTAAAATGAACATATATTCACTCTTGTCACGTTAAAATGTGAATATAATGGTTACCCAATAGCTCCAGGTCCATGCCTCTTAATTAGCAGGGAGCAGCTCCCCCTCAGCAATGCTGAAGGACAAGTGGAAGCAAAATTGAAGTGGAATTGCAGCATGGCTTCATGGGAAATCATCCTTCCGGATGGGGGGGAGAACCAGGACCAAAGGAGACATGCACATCACTGAGTGCGAAGTTGCCTAGGAACAGGGTTTGTGACTTCGCTAGTTCACCGAATTTACTTAACTGTGGATTGACTCGTGATTGCGTTTGAAGTGTGTTCAGACTGCCAGCGATCGCGTGTGGTAACCTTTCACACAATAATGTGAATACACATGATTCCGTTCAGGTTGACACTGGATTATACTTCCAATTTCAGCCATGTGATATCGTCCACAGAAAACTAGGTATACAATGTATCCTGCACTCTGGGAGCAACCAGATACTACTTGGACAGACACATGGTTGTCATGGAGAACATGATGTCCTGTGTTGCTCCTGACAGAGAGGTCTTCACGTGGATGTTGAAGTCCCCCAGCACAACTAACTGAGGGGACTCCAACAGTATTGCTGAGAACAACTCAACCAGCTCAGGAAGGGAGACTATTGAACAGGGGATGGGCAGTACACTAACAGAATCCTTGTTTTGTTCTGGCCACCTATCTTTAAGTACATCTATTCAAATCTAGCAGACTGTGAGATGGGACTGGGTGAGAGATATGGAATCCTGATGGACTGCTGCAACTTTGTCTTCTTGCTCCCTAGGCTTCACCTGCTGCTCCATGAAGAATTCAGGTAGACAGGGCTGGGATGTATTACTACCCACCCCCTGCTTCTTCCAACCAAGTCCCCATAATACAAGCCAGAGAGACCATGGGAGTCTCTAACATACAAGAATAAAGTGATGTTTGGGGACAGGGGCTCTTCTCCGACCTGGGGAAAGCTGATTGAGATTGGACAAAAATGTTCTAGCTTCTCCCATAAACATCAAGAACTCCAAATCCCATCAGCATTGTGAGTAGTTAGGAACTGTTTAGCTAGCTTGCATCAAGGTTTATAGTTATTTTAGCTGAAATAATCTAGAGACTAATCTGTAACTTGTAACTTTTCTAAGTGCGGCTGAAGGGAAGGTTGCTCTTTATTAAGACAGATACATTTTGCTAATGGATTCTTCTTACTTGACTAAAAGTCTTCCTTTAAAAATACTTCTCTCTTTCACACTCCTTTCACATGTCTTTTGCAGGGGGTGGGGAGTCTCTGCAGCATCAGAGACAAAAAGTGCAAATAGAATCCCAAAGTAACTTCCTACTGGGAAAAGGGGGGGGGGGATCAAATCAACAGGTGATGGCATCTTAGTTCATTTAGATAGTCTCAAGGGTTCCCATCTGGCTCAGGCAGAAACAGGAGGGGGACCCAAGAGTTCTCACACATGGCATTAAGCAGCAGCATTTTCAGCCCCAGGGAGGAGGTGGGTTATTGCCAAAGTTGTCAAGTGAGGGACAATTTAGTGGCTTTCTATCAGTCACTAATTTTATTTTCTGCTACTTTCACTGACAGTGGAGCTTATCACTCAGCCTAAATAACGTAGTTTACCTCATCTAAATTCAAGCCTAAATCGGGAGGCATCCAGATCCTACCGCAAGGATTTTGCTGCTGAAACAGCTGTGTGAGTACAGCCTGGCTGCATCCTAGCTCCCAGACAAGGTCCAGCGGCCTTTTTTCCAAGTTGAAAAGCTCCCGGTTTCAAAATAAGGCCACTGGAGCTTGCCTGGGACCAGGGATGGAGCCGGGCTATACTTGCCTGGCAGCTTTGGCAGCAAAATCCTTGTGGTAGGACCCAGCTGCCTTCCGATTTAGGCTTCAATTTGGATGAGGTAAGCCAGGTTATTTAGGCAGAGCAATAACCTCCAGTATCTATTTTTGCTCCATACTCAAATTTTCCCCATTCTTTAACTTGCCCCTTTGTCAAATGATTGGCAACTGCCACCATGCTCTACACCTTGATGAATTCTAGTCAAAGACACAAACAGGAAATTTCATCTCTTTTCTTGACAGGTATAGCATGCTTGCTTTTCCACATCTCTGTCAAATGATTTTGCCCACCACATTGTGCCAAGTAGTTCCAATGGCATGGCAAGCCTTTAGATGATTTCTTAAGGTTTCTTTTGGGAGGTGTCCTAGGCAAACGGAGTTTCAAACATGCCTTTCAAAGTCCTTGCCTATCAAAGTCTTTCATTTTCCTTCTGGCTGAGCCTTGGAAATATCTATTGCCTGAGCAAGTGTGAGTCAATGTGCTATAAATGCTATAATTTTAGACTGCCATCAAGGAGAGTAAGGACAATTTTGCCCTTTATCATAACATCTTTAAATGCTCCAGATTAGTTGTCCCAAGTTTCGCATTATATCTGGGTAACAAAGGGCCGAAACAAACAGATCAAATGTGCAGTGCTGGCGCTGATTTTAGGGTTAGGGACCGCGCATCAACCCCACAGTCCCTAACCCTAGCACGGCATGGCGGCGCTATAATGGTGGTGTCCCATCCATACAGGTACTGCCACTGTGACATAAGTGATGCGCAGTGTCCACACATAGCCATATAGTCATTTATGTAACAAATGCGCCATTGGCGCACTTGTTACATCTGCCCTGCGGCGCTAAAAGAACCCAGTTTTTCCAAGTTCTTTTTCCTCCGGAGGGAAGCCGCACAGTTTGGTGGCTGTGGCTTCCCTCTGGAGGGAATTAGGCTGCTGGCAGGCGGCCCTTTTCAGGTAGTCTGTCCTGCACCAATGATTGTCAATTTCATCTGCTTTATTCAATTTAAAAATCCAAAATTGATTTGTACAGGAACTTTCAGAGACTCTTTTTTTGTCTAGAAGGGCTTGTTTGGAGTGGGTTTTTTTTTTTTTTGCTTTTGTTTGAAGTATTTTTCCTTCTCTTGTTCATGGACATCATTAGTGGGGTGTGGAGGGTACAGAGCACACCAGAAGATGCTGCTTCTCCCCAAACGTGTGTCTTTTGGCAGAAATGGGCAGTGGCATTCACCTGTATCCCTTTAAAACCATGGAGCTCAGCAGAAGAGAAAACATGGGTTGGGCAAGGCTCAGTAAGTGGAGAAAGGAGAGACCTCAGGTTTTTTGTAAAAAAAAATTGCTCTTTCAAAATTTTCTTTAAAAACATCACATCTAACCAAATTTTCATTTTAATCACATGAAATTATGTAAATGTAAATACACTTATGATATTGTAATTTAAGGGTATAATTTTAATTTTGATAGTTGCTTATGTCACAACTATTGCCATTAGAATAGAATCATAGAATCATAGAGTTGGAAGAGACCACAGGGGCCATCCAGTCCAACCCCCTGCCATGCAGGAAATCACAATCAAAGCATCCCCGACAGATGGCCATCCAGCCTCTGCTTGAAGACCTCCAAGGAAGGAGACTCTACTACACTCCGAGGGAGTTTGTTCCACTGTCGAACAGCCCTTACTGTCAGGAAGTTCCTCCTAATATTGAGGTGGAATCTCTTTTCCTGCAGTTTGCATCCATTGCTTCGGGTCCTAGTCTCTGGAGCAGCAGAAAACAAGCTTGCTCCCTCCTCAATATGACATCCCTTCAAATATTTGAACAGGGCTATCATATCACCTCTTAACTTTCTTTTCTCCAGGCTAAACATCCCCAGCTCCCTAAGTCGTTCCTCATAGGGCATGGTTTCCAGACCTTTCACCATTTTAGTCGCCCTCCTTTGGACACACTCCAGTTTCTCAATGTCCTTTTTGAATTGTGGCGCCCAGAACTGGACACAATATTCCAGGTGGGGCCTGACCAGAGCAGAATATAGTGGCACTATTACTTCCCTTGATCTAGACACTATACTTCTATTGATGCAGCCTAAAATCACATTGGTCTTGTTAGCTGCCGCATCGCACTGTTGACTCATGTTCAACTTGTGGTCTACTTGGACTCCTAGATCCCTTTCACATGTTGTCTCCTTTAGCCAGGTGTCCCCCATCCTATATCTGTGCATTTCATTTTTTCGCCCTAAGTGCAGTACTTTACATTTCTCCCTGTTGAAGTTCATTCTGTTTGCTGTGGCCCAGCTTTCTAGTCTATTCAGGTCATTTTGAATGTTGATCTTGTCCTCTGGAGTATTAGCTATTCCTCCTAATTTGGTGTCATCTGCAAATTTGATAAGTATTCCCCCAATTTTTTCCTCCAAGTCATTGATAAAGATGTTGAATAGCACTGGGCCCAGGACAGAGCCCTGTGGGACTCCACTGGTCACTTCTCTCCAGGATGAAAAGGAGCCATTGTTGAGCACCCTTTGGGTTTGGCCGATCGATCAATTACAAATCCATGTAACAGTTGCCTTGTCTAGCCCACATTTTACAAGCTTGTTTGCAAGAATGTCATGGGAAACCTTGTCAAAGGCCTTACTGAAATCAAGATATACTATATCCACAGCATTCCCTTCATCTACCAAGCTGGTAATTTTATCAAAGAAAGAGATTAGATTTGTCTGGCATGACTTGTTTCTCTGAAACCCATGTTGACTTTTTGTGATTATGGCATTGCCTTCTAGATGTTCACAGATTCTCTGTTTAATGATCTGCTCCAGAATCTTTCCTGGTATTGATGTCAGACTAACTGGACGATAATTGTTGGGATCCTCTTTCTTCCCTTTTTTGAAGATGGGTACAACGTTTGCCCTCCTCCAGTCTGCTGGGACTTCTCCTGTTCTCCAGGAGTTTTCAAAGATTATTGCCAATGGCTCCGATATTACATTTGCCAGTTCTTTTAGTACCCTTGGATGTAGTTCATCTGGTCCTGGAGACTTAAATTCATTTAGGTTAAACAGGTATTCCTGTACTATCTCTTTACATATTTTGTGCTGGAATTCCCCTATTCTGTCCTCTGCTCCATTATCCTCAGGTTGAGCACCCTTTGCCTTTTCTGAGAAGACTGAGGCAAAGAAGGTGTTGAGTAATTCTGCCTTTTCTCTGTCTTCTGTTAGCATTTTGCCATCTTCTGCACGCAGTGACCCTACCGTTTCCTTCTTCTTCCTTTTGCTGCAGACATATCCAAAAAAGCCCTTTTTGTTGTTCTTAACCTCTCTAGCAAGCCTGAGTTCATTCTGCGCTTTAGCTTTTCTGACCTTATCTCTACACATGCTAGCTATTTGTTTGAATTCCTCTTTGGTGATTTCCCCATTTTTCCATTTCTTATACATGTTCCTTTTAAAATTTAGCTGAGCTGAAAGCTCCTTAGTCATCCATCCTGGGTTCTTGCAACACCTCCCATTTTTCTTTCTCACTGGAACTGTTTTAATTTGTGCCTTCAGTATCTCCTTTTTGAGAATCTCCCATCCATCTTGAACTCCTTTCTCTTTTAGTATTCCTGACCATGGGATCGCCCCCAGTATTTCTCTAAGTTTACTGAAATCCGCTCTCCTAAAGTCTAGGATGCGTGTCTGACTATGCCTGGCTTCTCCTTTCCACTGTATTACAAACTTCAGGAGAACATGGTCACTTCCACCTAAAGATCCCACCACTTGCACTTCATTAACCAAGTCATCCTTGTTGGTTAGGATCAGATCTAAAATAGCTGATCCCCTTGTTGCCTCTTCCACCTTTTGGACCATGAAATTGTCTCCAAGGCAAGTGAGGAATTTACTAGACCTTGAGGATCTGGCTGAGTTTGACTTCCAAAAAATATCAGGGTAGTTGAAATCACCCATCACTACTACATCTCTCCTTTCTGAGTGTGTGGTCATCTGTTCTAGAAAGGCACCATCCAATTCCTCTGTCTGACTTGGGGGTCTGTAGTAGACTCCCACCATAACATCCTTGTTGTTTCCCTGCCTTTTAATTTTTATCCAGATGCTCTCCACCTGGTTTCCAGGATTGATGTCCTGGATCTCTCCACTGATGTATATGTCCCTGACATATAGGGCTATTCCTCCTCCTTTCCTGTTTGGCCTGTTTCTCTTGAAAAGGTTATACCTCCCTATTTCCACATTCCAATCATGAGACTCATCCCACCAGGTTTCAGTGATGCCTATTATATCGTATTTGCTTTGTTGTACTAGGAGTTGAAATTCATCTTGCTTATTTCCCATGCTCTGTGCATTAGTGTAGAGGCATCTAAGACCATGTGTTCCCTTTCCTTGCTGCCTGTGCAAGTTCTTTTTCCTCCCACTGTTGGGCCCTTGCACTGTTTGTCTTATTTCCTCTCTGCAGTTTGACTATCTTCTTCAGCCTTTTTGCCTTCCAGAATACTGTCTCCCTCCCCCACATAACTCAGTTTAAAGCCCTCCTGATCAAATTCTTGAGGCTATTGGCAAAAATGTTTTTGCCAACTGGTGTGAAATGCAACCCATCCCTTGCCAGAAGTCCCTCCTCATGGAACCGCAGCCCATGGTCCAAGAATCCAAATCGTTCTTGGCGGCACTATCTACGGAGCCAGTTATTTACATCCGCTATTTTCTTCTCCCTTCCTGGACCATGCCCTTCGACTGGGAGAAGAGAGGAGATGACAACCTGTGCATCCACCTCTTTCAACTTCCTACCCAAAAGCCTCATAATCCCTTATGATATTCTGAAGGCTATGCCTTGCAGTATCATTGGTTCCCACATGAACCAAAAGAAAGGGGTAATGGTCAGTAGGCTTGACCAGTCTTGTCAGCCTCTCTGTCACATCACGGATCTTTGCCCGAGGGAGACAGCACACCTCCTGAGACATCTTGTCAGGCCCACAAACCACTGGCTCAGTTCCTCTCAGCAAAGAGTCCCCAATGACCACCACACGCCTCCTCTGAGGCTTAGCAGTGGCCGTTCCCTTTGGTGGAGCTCTCTGGGTCCCCTGCTCTGTCCCTGAGGTCTGTCCCTGCTGTTGTTCCTCCTCATCATCCTTGATAGTAGAGAGAGATTGAAATTGATCCTGTAGCTATAAGCTTACAGAATGTTCCCTGGTTTCCCTACTTCTGTGTGTGACTTTCCTCCAACTATCTACTTCTGTTGTGTGTGAAGTGACCTCCTCTTCCCCAGCAACTTCCTTTGTGTGTTTCCTGTCCAGGACCATCTGGTCCGTTCTGGTCAGGAAAACCTCTTCCTCCCTATGATGCTGAAGTGTAGCGACCTGGACCTCCAGCTACTGTACTTTCTCTTCTAAGAGGGCTACCAACTTGCACTTGGGGCAGGTTAAGTTCCCCATATCCCTAGGCAAGAAGACAAATATCCCACAGGTGTTGCAGGTGACTGCAGCAGGGCCTTCAGTGTCCATATTGAGAAGTCTTAAGGAAACTCTGAACAAAACTGTGGGTTTCCCCTGCTAAACACAAGTGTAAAGACCCCCTGATGGCTTAGCCTTTGTCCTCAAACTCTGTCCTTGAGTTCAATTCACTGGCCTTATAGTTATGTAGACTAGCTCCTTTCAGAGCAAGTCTCTGACTCACTTCCTCTGAGCAGAAGTACTCACAAGCCCCTTAAGGAAAAGGGAAAAGAAAATGTGGAAAATTAGAGAGACCCCTCTAACAATGTTCCCAGGCCAGCTTCTCCTGTGTACTCCAAACCCTCCTTGACTATGTAACAATTTTTTAAAATAAAAATAAACAATTTGCTCACCGTTAGGCACGTGCCTCCCCCAGCACTTAAAGAGAATTAGGCTTCTTTCCACTCCCACCAAGATCCACAACAATATCCCAAGTTTAAAAAGGTCAGATCTCACCAAAGCACATGGAGAGAGAAAACCAGCTTTCCTCTTGGATAAGGTGATACAAGTATTACAATTTAGAAGTAACATTAGCACAATGTCGAGTCGGTATGGTATGGTATGGTATGGTATGGGAGGAGGTCAATGAGATGTGTGTGACGCTATATGTTATGACACAGGATGATACCAACCCTAGTAACTCCACTCCTCTTGTCTGTGAGAATTCCAATGTACATGAAACCTAACAGAAAATCTACAAAAAATAAAAATAGTGTCAGATCTCAATATCTACAGCCTTTACACCGTTTAATTTTTCCTGCAATGGCATTTGTCTGCTTATTGATCTTGTTAAGAATTTGTCTCGGTTAAAGACTAGGTCAAAATTTATTAATTGTTGGATAGCAAATTGTAATTATCTCTGTCTTCTTAACTGAGTCTATCTTTCAAACTTTCTTAACAAGACTCAAGTCATTAATTTTTGGAAGCCTCTCCAAGTTCATGGTTGCCATAAACCTATCAATTTAATTTGGAGACTTTTTCTCCTTTAAAACCTAACTACAATGCTGTTTGATAAGAATTCAAAGGAACATCTGTGACAAGATCTTGTATGTATTAACAGACTCACAAGGTGTGCAAGAACAACCATAAAGAAAACATCAAAACATATATTTTACTAAAAACGTTTAAAAACTATTTCTTGATGAAGGCCTATTCATTCTTCCTTCCTCCACATTCAACTCTCATTTTAAGGCTGCGGGGAATTTTCCAAGGCAAGATGCTGCTGCTGCTGGGTCATCTTCATTGACCACACTGGACCTCTCACAGACTCAGCGAAAGCAGTTATCCCAATTACTTCTTCTGGTCTTCTTCCTCTGCACAGCTTTTTTTGGGGGGGAAGGGGGAACACTCTCCAGCCTTTCATGTTCAGCACAGCTGCAAAGATCCACCATAGCATTCATGAAACAACCTTTTTTTAGTTTGCAGAAAATTCAATCTTGTCTAGTCATTTATTGCTCACAGTACACCAAAACATAAAGCTGATATAGTGGCACCTATATATCATTCGGTGAGCTTCCCACAGGAAACTGGCTAGCCACTGTGTAAACAGAACCTTGGGCCAAAATGGGGCATTGTGGAGAAACAAAAGGAGACTGGGAGATAATTGGAAAGTGTTTCCACTTTCCAGTGCAGGGGGATGTTATACGCATCTGTATATGTCATCATGACCCATATCACAAGCCTGCCACAATAACCTTAAATGGGCCTCATTTAATATTAGTTCAACAAAAATGCCAGGAGTAACATTCTAGCAGCAGTTAGGACAGAGAAACAAAAAGAATCACTAAGAAGTGACATTAAGTAGTGTGACAAAAATTGGCAGTCTGGATGAGCTTCTAGTGTAGTTATATTTGGTCCTGAGACAGAGAGCAAAAGTGTGAGTGAGTGAGTGAATGAGAGATTTGCTGTTCTAGAGTTAGAGATCCTTTCAGAACATACAACAGCATCCCTTGCTTTTGTCTTTACAAATGGATATAGAAACATAGACCTGGAAGGGCCCCTGTGGGTAGAATCCAATCTCTTGCTCAATGTAGGTTCTCCAGCTAAAGTATCCCCAGCAGGAAGCTGTGCAACCCCCTTTTGAAACTGTCCAGAGAAGAAGACCCCACCACCTATTTATGCAATTTGTTCTCTTCCCAAACCATTCATACTACCAAGATGTTATAATGTCAATCAAAATTTATCCGCCCGTAACTTCAAACCATTAGACCCGGTCCTACCCTCTGGGGCAGACAATATTTAAAAAGTACAATCATATCGCTCCCCTTCACCAAGATGAACCTGTCCAGCTCCTTCAACCTTTCCTCACATGTTTTGTTCTGTATACCTTTTATCAGCCTTGTTTCCCTTCTCTGAACCCGCTCCAACTTGTTTATATCCTTCTTAAAATGGGGTGGCCTGAACTGAATGTAGTACTCCAGATGAGGCCTGACCAGTGCAGAATATAGTGCAACTATTCTGGCTTGGACACAAGAAAAGAGGATGGGAAAGGAAAAAAAAAACCACAAGGAAATTCAAGCACAAATTCCTCATGTTCTGAGGTTCTGCATCTTGGTGACATGGTTGCTGGATAACAGTTGGGAGAAGCAAAGGCAGCTACTCAGGAGACCTCTTGGTGATCTTTGGGCTCATTCACATTACAAAAAAAATCGGTTTTGAAACCGATTCAATCACGTGAAGTTCCTACTCACCCCGAATCTCACACAAGCGAATCCGGAGCTTGCACACCCGTTCCGTGGTAAATGGCCCCTAGCGCGGGTCTTTTGAAATCGGCGCAAATGCCGTTTCTTTTTAAAAACCCCGGGTCCTGGGAATGAGAACTTTGGCCTCGATCACGATCGAGGCAAATTGAGGGAGGGATTTAGGTCAGAGGGTGGGCCATTCAAGGCCGCCTCTCTTGCTGGGGGACTTGGCCAACCCCAGGAGGGCACATTGCATGCCCACGGAGGCAGCCGCTTCCAGCCTGGAGCCTGGCACCCAGATAGGGGCTCCCCTGAGAGCCAGCCTGGCAGCCAGGGGATGGCGGGAGGAGGAGGAGGAGGGTCGCTGGCCAGGCAGCAGCAGGCCTCCAGCAGCTGAAGCAGGGAAAGAGATTCCTCTCTCTCTCTCTCTCTCTCTCTCTCTGTGTGTGTGTGTGTGTGTGTCAGAGGGAAAAGGGGGGGTGGTCTACTTCCTGCTCCCGCAGCCTCCCCATTGCTCTTCTCCCTCACGATCCCAAGGCTGGAAGGGATCCCCAAGGGACATCCAGTCCAACCCCCAATCAAAGCAACACCCCCCCCTTTTCAAGCAGCCTCTTTTGACCATTTATGCGCATTTTTTGACCATTTATGCGCATTTTTTGGGGGGTGACATGTCTGTGTGCTTGCTTGTGCTTTATTTCCTCTTGCTCCTGGATTATTTATTATTATTGTTATTGTTATTTTTATTGTTACTGTTATATGCGGATGCTACAGTCAGAATGCCTGCACTGCATTTCCCCTTTATTCCCAATTGATTCCATGGGTTAGAGCATTCCCGCCCCTCATCGGAGGGGAGAGAGAGGAGGAAAGAGCCCAAAGGGTGGATGCTAAGGGTGACAGGTGGCAAAAGGGGGGGCTGGGCTGCATAGGGCTGGGG
>NC_056524.1:114691546-114709077 GCF_019175285.1 Sceloporus undulatus
ATTGACAGCGGCCACCTCGCCGGCAGAGATAGAATGCATTCGATTTCAAACAGAATACATTCGATTTCAAATTTGTAGTGGGCACTTGCTAACGGAGCGATTCGGGGGAGGGGCATCCGGATCATCCCAGTTCCCTCCATGTCTTTTAGGCCAGTATGAATGGGGCCTTTGTCTCCTTACCTATTTCTCTTCCTTATCCTGATGGAACCAGGAAACCTGATTATGTATTTGTAATAGCTATATATGCTTTTCCACAAAAATCATGAATGGTGGTGTTGTGCTGTTGTTGCTGTATGCCTTCAAGTTGTTTCCAACTTATGGTGACCCTATCACGAGGTCTTCTGGGATGGAGAGTATGTGATTTGCCCAAGGTCAACCAATGAGTTTCCATGGCCAAGTAAGGAATCAAACCCTGATCTCCAGATTTGTGATCCAACACTCAAACCACTACACTACACTAGCTCTGTTAACGGTGCACAGCAGGTCAAATAAAACACAAGCAATAATATAAATATCAACTGTATTAAAAATTCAAACATCAGAGCAACACTCAAACTACCATCCAGCTCAAATAGCTTGGGAACAATACCTTTTTGGTGCTCCTTTTTGAACTACTTGGAAATTTGAGTCCAAAAAAAATTTTTTTACCAAGCTCTGTCCAATGGTAGGGTGATTTATATTTGGTTCCCAAAATTCTGATTAATAAGTTTTCAGGTTGTTCCACTTCATGTTTGGGGAACATTTGATTATAAAAAATGCATAATCCTCTTGTGGTGGATACTTGGTGTGGTGATGACTATGCAGTCAATGTCCCCAAAATATGAGTAATTTTTGAAAATCTGAAAATTAATAGAGCCTTCCTATTTCTTATTAAGGATGCTGTCATACAATACCTTTCAGGAACAGTTTGTTGTTTGGAGAAAGGGTGGAAACAAAGAAGGATAAGCTGATGACTCTAAAAAGTACCACATTAGTCAAAAGACTGCAGAATAATATTTAAAGCCACATGATTATGACAAAAACAGCTGACTACTTAAGAATTATGGCTATGAGAAGATATGTCAAGCAAATACAATACCTTTATTTGGTTTTTTCTCTTCCTTTTTCCTTCTGGGTTTGACTCTTCAGGTCATTATGGACTCCCTTCTCTAGAGCATTCAACTCTAGCTGGATGAAAAATTTACAGATTTCTTTGTGCTTTGATATCATTTGCAAACATTCAAATCTAGGAGTATGATTTATGGATTTAGCAGCAAGTAAATTTTAATTCAGCCAATAAAGATACAGACAGCACAGGTAAGAATAAAACAGATTGAAACAGTATTGGTTACAGGAGAATAAGTTTGGCCCCATCATGGGTCCAGTCCTGGGCATCAGTCAACCTACATGCTGACTGATGAAACCAACTCACCCAGTCTGCCTAAGGGGAATATCTGGAATGGCAAATGTGCAATTCCACATGGGGGGGGGGGGTTGGCTACCCATATCATAAGGTCCCCTAGTGGGACCTCTTTGGGTCTGATAAGCACACAGGGTCCTGTCTTTCTCCAACTGCTGGGAACACATCAGAACAACACATCAGTTCAACACATCAGAACAAGAATAAAACTTTACTTCAAAAGTTCCAACTGAAAACATAATTCCAGTGCAGGATAGTTCACACGTGTGATACCACAGCAGTGAAGGCCCTCTCCCAAATCAACTCTCATGCATAGTTTTATTTCCTTCAGTTTTGCATGTAAAAAGCAGAAACATATATATTGTCTCCATCTAGTGGCAATGTAGAAGAATTTTTGAGGAGCTAGGTTGCATTTTCTTTCTGAATGTGTCTGAAAAAAGAATCCAAGTCTTGGAAACAATTTATTACAAAAAACGAATTAACTGTAATTAATCAATTAGTCCCTTTTTTGCAATAATGAAAACAGGACTAAGTATCGTTATGATTGTAAATTAATAAGAGATAACATGACTCTGGTGGAATGGTAACATTTAGTCACTGTTATGGTTACAAATGTGTGGTCTCACTGAGTGATAGAGGAAACTATTACATAGTTCAGGGGCCTCATCATGTTGCTGTATTTCATTTAAGTAACTAAAAGTAGCCATTTTTGATATTTTTGAGAAAAGAAAAAACAAAAATTTACTTTAAAATATCGTTAGCAGTAACTATATTAGATACACAACACACTGCAAAAATAATCCAGTTTGAGGCCGCTTTAACTGCCCTGGCTCAATACCAGGGAATTCTGGAAATTGTAGTTTTGTGAGACATTTAGCCTTCTTTGTCAGAGAGTTCCGGTACCACAATAAACTACAGTTCCCAGGATTCCCTAGCACTGAGCCAGGGCAGTTCAAGCAGTCTCAAACTGGATCATTTCTGCAGTTAGACTACAACTACAGCTAGCTACTTTTTAAAAACAACTTCCATGCTGATGTTTCTTATGGAATATAGATAGCTCTGAATGAATATGTAGTTCTGAGGTGTACTACTGAATCAACTAATAAATAAATTTCTCTAAAGGGATTTTTAATATTTTAAAATAGGAAACAGTATCTATTACAAGAGTTTATGTTCTATATTTAATCTGTATAACTGTGCTAAAGTAGAGTCACAAGAGAGCTCTCTGATCCAATCTAATCTAAAATAATCTAATCTAATATATAGAAATCAAAACTGGGCAACTGCAATAGGTCTGAGAGCCAGTTTTCTGTCCCTGGAAATCTCAGAGGGCCATACAAAGGGTCCATCCTAAAACAAAATAATAGAAAAAATTTCAAGTAGAAATCTACTTCTAGTTTTTAAGAATATATTGAGATTTGTGTAAAATGATTATTTTTCAAAGCAAAACAGTGCAAGGATACTTTACTCATTTGGAAGGTGAACTGGTGATTGTGGATGGTAAAGGATCATGCGACTGGCCAAATACATGTATGCTAAAATCCCATCATGTTAGTAGTGATGTTATGAGTGTATGTGAACAACTGAAACAAGAGGTGTTCATAGGTACTTAATAAAATGATCACCCATGTATTGGCTATTCTGCGAATCCACTTTGGTAGTTCACAAAACCATTATTTCTATTGCAAAGTGACTCTTTGTAATGGTATGAATGGTTCTTAATAATTTCTGAACACAAATTTTATATCAAGCCAGGACAAAGGAAAGAGCAAAAGAAAATAGCAAGACCTCAGCACACTGATGATCAGCATTATTGATGATTAAATGTAAATTGTCCAATATACCTGTAATATAAAAGCACTACAGCCAAGCTCCAATTTAAGGCTTTGCATCTCTTTTTATTATTTTTGATTGCATCCACAAGGAGAGAATGTGGATCTCAGAGGTTTCTCAGTAAGAAAAGTGAGCCTGTAAACCAAAAAATTTAATTTTCATTTTGATTCTTCCCCATGTGATATCAGTTGTATAAAAAGATTAGTGCCATGAGATGCATCACCTTCCCCATGTCGATTACTTGGGAAAAAGTAACAGACAGTGAAGAGTATCAAGTCTGTAATGGTTTGATGCTGTTTGAGAACACTAGATGGCTCTCTATGTGTTTAATATAAAGCTTCCAGTGAAAGAAGGCTATCAGTTTGAAAGAGAATAGTACATGGTCTGTTTGCATCTCTGTTCTCAAGGAAGCAACAAAATTTTCTATTGGTGCCTAGACTTGTAGGGAAAATGTGTTTTCTTGCATTTCTTTAGATCAGTTGCTTCTAGTTTTGAACACACCTGTCTTTTCTCCTGAGAAAACCATTGTGTACCTATGCCTGAACCTCCATTGAAGAGGTTTCTGAGGAGTATAGGATACATCAGTTAGTGAAGTCACTGTGTTCCCAGGCATTACCTCTTAAATTTGGTACCAGAGCCACATAAATAACACGGAACAAGCATAGGTTCTTACCCTGCAGAAATAAAAGCAGTTCAACATGTTAGCAAGCTTTTTAGCCAAAACCCATAATATGTACATGTGAAATGAAACAACCAGACCAGGCATGTCTCATACAAGTGTAAAGGCAAACATTATGAACCTTCTAAGGACCACTTGAAAGTTTCTTCCACCGGGCATTCAGGGATTATTTTTTTCTGTTTCTGAAAACATCTGAGCCTATACTTATAGCCTGTATTGCACTGGTTTGTGCAATGTAACTGAAATGTTTAAAACACAAACAACAAGAGTGACATATGTACTACTGGTTTTGTATTTCCGGATATGGGTGCCCACTATTTTGTTTTCTTCCTAGCAGGCACTGCTGGATGTTAAGTGACCCACAGAAACTTCAGTCTCCATATAGGGACTGAATTTGACTGCAGACTATACTCTTTTAAACACTCAGCCAAATTTTTGGGTTTCCAGGGATGCTTGAAACGCTGTATGAATTGTCCCATAATAAGTTGTTACCTACCTGTGGATTTTGTTTTCTCTTTGTGTTTTGGTATGCAGACATGTAATAGCAAAAACAATTTGAAAATAACTGTTTCTGTTGTACCTGGCCTTTTCAACTGTAGCACCAAATAAGGAGATTATGAACACAGATATACTACCTGGACCTAAATTCAGCTAATTTAGTCTAGATCCATTCCATTGGCTTTATACCACTTTAACTGTTATGGTTGTCCTCAAAATCTGGAAATTATAGTTTGATGAGAATCCATCCCCTCCCTCTTAAAGGACGGGAGTTCCTGCAAGCAAAGAATGGCATGGAAACCAGCTGAGAGTCTGTAATTTCAGTATGGCCTGTGTGTGTCACTCTCAGTCTGGGAAAAAATGAAGTGGGAAAGATAATTTTATAGTGGGCATAAACTGTTCAGCTAAGAGTAAAGTGGATTTTTTTGAATGCTTCAAATGTCCAAAGAGTTTATCAGACATGCTTTCCAGTGTTATGCTTCAAGAGTTCAAACAACTTTATCAGATGCTAACAAAAAAGCTTTGCTAGTTAAACAGGAAATTACCCTGAGGATATGCTTTTTGAACATTTATTCAAGATGTATTCCAAGTGCCGCTTCAGCTTTTACTTTGAGTTACTGGCAGTGATAGAACTGTTCTGTCCTAATCAGGACTTCCCTAATCATTTTGAAGTTTAGCTTGCCTAGCACAAAAATGAGAGCTTTTTAAAGAGTTGAACAGACAATGGAGAAAGCTTAACGAAAATTGCAATTCCTAAACAAATCCAGTTTGTTCAGAGGAAATTCTAATGTGTTTGAGGAAATAATATAACATGCCATGTCTTCCATGTAATAAAGGGATGCTTTATTTGGGTTGGTTAACTATTCCCAAACAGAGGAAGGCTTTTTCCATGGCAAGGTCCAATGTCCTTCCTCCAAATTTTTTAGAATCTAATTGATTTAATTTGTTAGATTCTTCCTTCTAATTTATTAGATGAAAGATAAAGTAAAACTCCTCTGAACAACTGATGCTGTCCTTGTCACAATACTGAAATAGAATCTATCTTACATTCATTTCTTTCATTGTCATTACTATGAAAGGGCTAGAAAAGATGTTATACGTCAAGTTATTCAGCTTTTCCCAGGCAGTTCCAGTGAGTCTCTTCTAATTACTTTACTCAAAAGTTTCAATAAGTTGTTTGCTGAGCAGACAGATGAGTTTTTAAATTTGGCAGTTCTTACTAGTTCATTTGATAGGATAACATTAACTATATTTAATGTATAATTAAATTGTTTTGTTGTTTCAAACATTAAACATTTTATTGTGTATTCTGTTGTTGTTTTTTAAATCAAACATGTCTCTTAATCTGAGAATTTGATGGTCTATTCATTACAAATAAAGAGGACTGGAAACAATATATGGACTCCACCCCATGTTTATATTCAAGGGAAATGCATACTGTCTCTTTCCAACACTGACTATTGAACACTGAGGAATAGATCAGTATCACACCTTTGTCTATAAGTGCTGTCACACTGCAGAATTCAAGCAGTTTGACACCACTGCCATGACTCTATCCTACAGAATCCCTCAATTTGTAGTTTGGTGAGGTACCAGAGCTCTCTAACAGACCAGACTGAGCTACAAATCCCAGGATTCTGTAGGATAGACATTAAATAGCATTGAAGTTAAAGTGGGCCTCATTCCCACTACCTTTTAAACCAGATTGCAATTCAGTTTGAACCGGTTGAAATGACCCTGAAGCGATTTGGTGAGGAGGGCCATGCACCAGACCCATTTAACCCTAGTCTTTTTGACACTGATTTTTTTCTGCGTCTTTTTCAATAAATTGATTCTGTGCAAATGTGAACCAGATGCTGATTGGAATTGATTTAAATTTGCCCTTCAGCTGGCTAGAGCAGGTCCATTTTAAATTGATTCATGCATGAATGTGAACCACAAGTGGATTATTTTAGAGGGAAAATGCGATTGGGGCAAATGTAGTGGGAACCACTCTCCAATGTTGAATCGATCCATTAATACGGATCGCACAATGATTTATCTGTAAATGGGCATGAGGCCCATGGTGTAACTGCTTTAATTCTGCGGTGTGGCTACACCCTATAGCTAACCATTCTTATACTATGGAGTTATAGCAATTGGATGTCATGGCTTCATCCTATAGAATTCTGCGATCTGAATTTGGTGAGAGACTTGGAATTCACTACTAAAGTGCATCCTCTGAACGACAGTCCTCAAGGTACCAGTATATAATCCTCAATTCCTCTGCTCAGAACACCTTGGTAACTGTGGTTCAAGGGAATGAACTAGAGGGTTTTACACATCCTAGGATTCAGAAAGATGTAGCTAATTAAAGTGCTATAACTATGTAGTATTGATATGGCCAGAAGGAATTCTGATATTGTAGTATTCTTGGCTGAAGAGTGGGATATTCCCCTCCACCTCCTCTTGTCTGTAACATGTCCCTCTTTCTCCCCTTCTCTCATTTTCTGCACAGAATGACCATGCTTCTGCATGCATGTCTGCACCATGAGACAATCAGCTGAGGCTTCATTTTCCTGCTTCTCCTTCCCTCCTTCCCTTCTGCTCTATGCTTCCCATCACATTTGCCACTGCCAACTACAGAGTAAAAAAAAGACAAAGATGACAGATGAGATGCCAAGGGAGAGAACAAGGCAGCACATACAAACATTACTCTCTTATATAGTTATAATCTTGTCCTCAAAATTATGCTAAGTTTCACTGAGAGAAATGGTACTTATTTGGCTTTATCCCCATCTAAAAATTTTAATGGAATTAATATTGGCATATATATTCAGATCTCCACTGCTTCTCTGCTCTTTCTTCTGTTAAACAGAATGTACACATGGACATCACATGTACATCATTTTTTTAAAAATGGAATTAATATTGCCATATAGGTCCAGACCATCACTGCTTCTCAGTTCTTCTTTCTGTTAAGCATATCTTACATATGGATATCACATGTTCATCAAAGGTCACATAAAATGACACATGTTTAAAATAACATTGATTATTTGCTGGTTACATCTGTGATAATGACCCATTCACATCTGCAAGTCCTTCTGTCTTGCAAAGTGCTGCCTCCTTTGTAGACCAGACTGGCTTTGATAATGAACAGAGCACTCTCCCTTGTGGTCTCACTTTTACAGAATTTATTACTTTTAAAGATCTTTGAGATCCAAGAGCCTGGTCCACAAATATGAGCAATTCAGACTTTTCTTGTTAAGCAGGCTTTAATCTCCAAGCCTAATGGAAGTTAGCTGAGTTTATGTCCTCTTTCCTGCTGTTAACATAATACTGTTTATTCTGTATTTTGTCTGGGTGTATAAATTTAAAATCTGGGAAACTCCTAGAATCCTCATTCTTTCTGGAAAAGGGATTTTGGGAATTATAGTGTCAAGAAATAATTTGCTTCTATTTGTATTTGGGGCTTGACATTTATTTGTTGCTTTTCACTATGTATAGTTAAGAACCCAGGTGTGTTGACAAAGGGATTTGAAATCCTCTAGCAAATGAAGTGATGTACAGATGCTCCTTGACAAGGCCAACGATTTCTTTATAACAGTGCTTCTCAAATGGTGGGAATGTGACCCCAAAAGTGTGTGTGTGTGTGTGTGTGTGAGGGGGGGAAGTTACTCTGGTGAGGGCATAAGAAATATAGGACCTGAACAGACAGGCCAAAATAAAGCTGCTTCGGGTCACTTTGGAGGAGGTATGATGTTTAAATGATGCATGCGTCCTAAGAAGCCAGAAGCCATGCCAAAGCCACGCTCCAGTCCTAAGGACTGGAGTGCAGCTTTGGCGCAGCTTCTGGCCTCTTAAGATGTATGTGTCATTTAAACAGCTTACCTCCAAAGTGACCTGAAGCAGCTTTATTTTGGCCTGTCTGTTCAGGTCCATAGACCCTGACTAATATCTGATCCAAGAAGGCAACCCTCTTCCCCACCGCCTCATTGGACCTTGCTTGAGCAGAGGGGCTGAGGAGAAGGGGCTCTACTCACTTGGAATTGAAGTGACCTCTGCCTAGCAGTCCTCCTCCTCTTCTTCCGCCTTCTTCTCCAGAGACAGGATTGTGATGACAGCAAAGGCCTCCTACCCTTTAGCTCTCCCTGACAAGCATTTTCCTCTCTCCTCTGCCCCCAATCTCCAGTGCAGTGGTGCGAAAGATTGTAGACACCTTTTCCAGGTTCCTGTCCTCTCCTCCTGTACTTGTTTTGGTAGAACAGAGGGAGACTCCCTAGCCTTCATCCCCTACCAAGGCTACAGCTTCTTCCCGGAGAGCTGGGATGTGGATCAGGTGGCATATATATTCTTCAGTTATTATTTTTTTAATAATATAGAATGTCAGAAATGGTAAATTTAGAGGGCTCTGTGGGGACTGATTGGGAAACGGCTGGGATGGGGACCTCTTGCCCTGAGGTGCACTGTAGGTAATATCTATGCATATTTACTCAGAAGGAAGCTCCTTTCAGTATGGTGGAACTAACTTCCATGTAAGGCTAAGGACCCTGCTGTCAATGATACTGTTGTTTTAGTGGGATGAAGTTGCTGCAGCAAAAATAAATACCCCTTCCGATCAAAGAGACTCAAACTTGTTTAGGAAACTGGCGAAGAATTAAATCATGCAGCACAATCCCTGTGACTGGAAGTAAATACCACTGGCTTCATTCATGCTTATTCCTAGGTAGTCATGCTTAAGAATCTGATCACACATCTCATGCCTTACATATTTACTCAGAATTTAACTGTGGAGGTGGTAACTGGGACGAGGAAGAAATGTCATGTGTGGTGGCATGAATGTTGGGAGACTTGTTCCATTGTATCATGCAGCACTATGCTCTCCTAGGAGTAAACTCTATTGAATGTTAGATCTTAAGAGTTTGGAATTTCCCCGCCTGGGTGTCTGGCAATTTAAGTGTCCTGAATGTCCTGCTTACAGGATTATTTTCTAAGAGTAATTGCAACATAGATTTTTTTCCCCTAGAGCTAATTGCAACATAAACCTTCAAGTAATTCCCTCATTGCTGGAAAGTTATTTGGCTGATCATCTAGTTACATTAGAGAAACATTTTAAAAAAATCATTTTTATGAAAGCTTGGAAGCACTGAGTTGGAGAAAAATATAGAAAATTCACCACAACCAATATAATTAAACATAGCTGATCAAGAACACTTTATTGATCTACATTCTGATGCTTCTTTAAAAATAAATTCTAAAGAGCTCCTTGCCAGAGCTTTGGATTAGTGTTCAACAAGAGTACCCAACATTAAATGAAAGGGATATGAAACTCCAGGCCGAAACCTGTGTGTATCCCATGTTAGGTGATTTCAAACCCTGCTAACTTTGCAAAGATGTTAAGGAAGTAATTTCTTTAGCTGTCCACTCACAACTTCTAGGTACACTCTTTGTTAAACAAAGATACAGATGTGTTAATCTGTAGATCACTTTACAGACTAACAGATGCCCAGAGAGAAGCATCTAGCTCTGTAAAGAGTTGTCTCTGAGAGTAGCAACAAATTTTTGTTTTTTGTTTTTAAATCTTCTTCCTTCCTTCATATTGCAATTCAGGAAGGAGTGAGGAAGGTGGGTGCAGGAGACAGAAAAGGGCAGCTGTGGCAGATAAGGGATGAGGTTGCTATTTTAGAGAGGTAGCAAAAGTTCCAGAACATTCTGGAATGTTTTATAAAATTCTCAAACTATCTACAATGCTCAAGAAAGCACCATACTGTTTATGAATTATCTAAAAGTTGAATACAGTTGGCCCTCTACATTTGTGGCTTTGACTTTTACTGATGATAATTTGCGGATTTTATTAATGTGTTCTCTCTAGAAATCTCTAGGTTTTTCATCACAACTCTGTTGGATGTTAGAGTCATGCCAGAGAACCTAGAGATTCCTATAGAAAACACTTCTCTGAGCATTTGTAGGTCTTCCAGTGCAATTCTATGGACAATGTCTGCCAGATGGTAGCCATAGAGTTGTGCTGGATGACTTAAGAGATTCCTAGAGAGGTGTTCTTTCAGGTAAAAAGGTGGAGGGTAGTACATAGAGAGGAAGACCACACTCCAAATGGCTAGACTCAATCAGGCATGTCACAGGCATGAATCTACAAGACTTAAACAGAGCAGTGGAGAATAGGAGGCTTGGAGATGTCTCATCCACATGGTCGCCATGAATCGAAGCCAACTCAAGTGCAGTTAACAATAACAATAGAGGGAAGGAAAATCTAAAACATTCTCAATATTCTCAAAAATTGTAAGAGTGTGATCTTTTGGAGACATGAAAATGTTCTCATTTTCATCACCACCGTCAATAAATGATGGAATATTCAAAAGGGGAATATTCCCACCATACTTCACTGCCACACTGCTTTAACTGTCATCACTCCATCCTATGGAATCCTGGGGTTTGCACTTTGCTTTGGCACCAGAGCTTTCTGACAGAGAAGGCTAAACATCTCATTAAACTAAAATCCCAGAATTCTACAGTACTGAGCCACGGCAGTTAAAGCAACATCAAACTGCATTAATTCTGTATTGTAGATGCAGCCCACAGCTCCTACAACTTGCAGCTAACAGGGCTCTGGTTTGGAGCCTTAGTAAAAAAAAAAAAAAAAAGGAACCGTTGAAAGCTATGACTGTAAGTGAATTCTTCCCATCCTCTATAGGAATTTATGAAATATCTGACCTCTACTTTGTTGAAGTAATGTTATGGGATGGAGAGGAGGAGATCACAGTATGCAGAACACTCTACTCTATCCCAGTGCTCTCCCAATATATTGTCCTACACTTCTTCTAATCTCCAACCAGCATGGTTAATACTGCTGTAGAATAATCCAGGAGCATGCCCTTTGGGACTTGACTTCTTTAGGAACTTAAGCAGTCAAGAGGGGCACTCCCTTCCTGTACCATTTATGAAAATATAAACATAAATGGTACACTGAATTGTTTTAGGGGTTCCTTCTTATATATTAACAGCACAGGAAGTTTAGATCAACAGGATCTGGCTGATGAACCTATTACTCAGAACTCTTAGAGCAAATTCTGTCCTTCTGACCTTAGATCTTAGAAATAATGATGAAATTGGATGGCATGCATGCTGCAGATTTATTGAAATGTATGTGCTAAGTCCTGTCATTATATATTGCAAAACAGATACATTTAAAAGATATAGAGGTGAGTGTGTATTGGGCATGTACTTATCTGTTCCAAAGAAACCTAACTAAAATCATGTTTAGATTTCAATGAGATGGATAAAATTTTCCCCACCATATTCAGTCCACAGAAATTTCAAACTGAACGGAAGCAGGTGACTTTGGTGTCTAACAGCTGGGGATGCAATTGTTCTCAAATAAAGCAATGAGTAATTTTATCAGTTTTCTTCCTGCTGCCAGAAAGAATACATCCAGATTGATTAAAAAGACCAGATATTACTATTCTTTCCAATTTTATTTTGGAGATCCATACATGCTTTGTTTATCCCTGAGCATTTTCTGTTAGCTCATAGTAAGATCAGATACTTTTTATACCAGCTCCCCAGGTCATCTTATTTTAACCCCGGCCTCATTCACACTACATTATGAGCTGATTTGCAAGCCAGTTTAAAAGGGGGTTGTTCACACTTGCACCGGTTTATCCTGACCCAAATTTTGGGAGGGCCAACACAAATCCCCCTTAGCCTGGTGCTTTTGATACCAAGGCATTTTCTGCATCTTTTCAAAAGCACCGGGTTTTAGTAGGAATCCTCTAATGTAAACTCACTCCTGATCTGATTCGAGGCACCCAGGAGGAAGAGGTAATGAGCAGAGGGTGGGCATAGAGGCAGAACATACCCATCCCATACCACAGGTATAGCTTAGTGGCAATCTGCCATTTTTCTCCTCTTGTGCTCGTGGTTGGTGTGTGTGATGTTGCCAGCTCTAAACCCAGTGGATTCAAATTTCCCGCTAGTGATCCCTTTAAAGAACCGTTCAGCAGTTTTTTTATTCTGCTGGTTAATTTTTGCAATGACGTGATGCCAGATGTTCAGATGTCACCAAAGTAGGGAAAGGGGTTCTTTTGGGGACATGTTTATTTTTATTTATTTATTTATTTTACAGTTTTTGCATACTGTTGCATTTGTGTGGCTTCTACGGGGGTTCATCATTTCCCAAGGTTGGCAGTATACATCAACTATGTCCCTTCCTCGAACCTGAGGACTTAAAAACTATGGTGCATGCACTGGTAATCTCACAACTTGACTTCTGAAATGCGCTCTACATTGGGCTACCCTTGTATCTAGTCCAGAAACTTCAACTAATCCAAAATTTGGCAGCCAGGGTGGTCACTGGAAGATCTATTTAACATTTACATGAAACCGCTGGGAGAGATCATCCGGAGACATGGGGCGCGGGGTTATCAGTACGCTGATGACACCCAAATCATTTTCTCTATGTCTCCGACTGATGCAGTGACTGGGGATGGCGTCTCTCCTCTCGTGGCCTGTCTAGAGTCAGTAATGGGCTGGATGAGGGAAAACCGACTCAAATTGAATCCAGAGAAAACGGAGGTACTAGTGATAGGTTCTCCTGGTCCAGGAATGGCGGTGGTTCCACCTGTCCTGAACGGGGTCACGCTCCCTGTGAAGGACTCCGTGCGCAGTCTGGGGGTGCTTCTTGACTCATCGCTTCACCTGACAGCTCAGGTGAATGCGACGGTCAAGAGCACCTGTTATCAGCTTCGGCTGATTCGCCAGCTGCGCCCATACCTGGCCCAGAGGGACCTAGAAACTGTTGTACATGCTCTGGTAACTTCGAGACTGGATTTCTGCAATGTACTCTACATGGGGCAACCCTTATACCAAACTCGGAAGCTTCAAATGGTGCAGAATATGGCAGCCCGGCTGGTCACTGGTGCTCCCAGGGCCAGCCATATAACACCGGTTTTAAAAGATCTCCATTGGCTGCCCATCCGCTTCCGAGCTCAATATAAGGCGTTGGTAATTACCTATAAAGCCCTAAATGGCTTGGGCCCAGGATACCTAAAGGACCGCCTCTCCCTGTACATTCCGCCTCGCACCCTCAGAACGTCTGGGCAGCAGCTACTGAAGGTGCCTGGGGCTAGGTTAGCCTCCACGACACGGAGGGCATTTTCCACGGCTGCCCCAGCCCTTTGGAACCACTGCCCACCGAGCTCCACTCGTCTACCACCCTGGCCCAATTCAGGAAGGATCTCAAAACCTTCCTGTTCCAACAGGCATTCCCCGAATAAAAATCCTGTGGGCCTCCCTCCTCTTCCGTGGCCAAGAGGTTGGGCTATGGGGCTTTTTGCCTGTTTGTTTTGATTTTATTGTTGTGGATTTTAATCTGTTTGTACACTGTGTTTTAATTTGATGTGAGCCGCCCTGATCGTAGGAAGGGCGGCATATAAATAAAAATTTTATTATTATTATTATTATTATTATTATTATTATTATTATTATCTAAAGATGATCTTATTACACCTATATTAAAGTCTCTTCATTGGCTGTCTATTAATTTCTGGCCACAATACAAGGTGTTGGTTATAACCTTTAAAGCCCTTTATGGCTTAGGTCCAGTGTATCTATAGGATCGCCTTCTCCCATATCCAGGTCCTCAAATAAAAACTTACTGCAGACAGCTAAAACTAGGCTCGCTGCAGTTACCCAGGAGATCTTCTCTTCAGCCGCTCCCAAATTATGGAATAGCCTGCTGGAAGAGATTTGAAATACTACTAGCCTTGATTGCTTTAAAAAGGCAGTCGAGATATATCTCTTCTGGCAGGCCTTTCCAGATTAAGATCCTTGCATTAATTCATTTGAATATTGCGCTAACTGCCTCTCCTCTGTTTTAATAATTGTTTTAACAATTGTCTAATTATTTAATTGTATTTTATTGTGGATGGGAGGGTTAGGGGGTGTTTAGGATATAAGGAAACTTGCAGTTATTTATTTTATGGATTTTTAATGTAAGCTGCTTCGATCATTTGGAGAAGCGGGATACAAATAAATATTATTATTATTATTATTATTATTATTATTATTGTTATGACACACACACACAACCTTGATTTTGCCATTTTTATATAAGGGACAGCATATTACTATGCCATTGTAAATCATGGGATTTGAGCATAACCAAATTTAGTTATCCACAGGATCCTGGAACAAAACCACAGCAGATACAAAGGGCCCAGTGTACTAAATATATGCCTGACATATATTCTTCCCATACCTGCAAAGGGAACATTTTTGATGCCTTTACTAGTATATAAGCCTCTGTACAGTTACACCATACTTTGTACACCATACAGTTAGGCTGGTCAGATGCAGCTCATCTTGGTGTTCAATTTTATCCATACAATTAATTCTCATGTGGGTACTTCAACTTCTAGCAGAGTTAAGTTTTCATATATTGCAATTAAGTTATATGGGGAAAGCAAAAGTAAAGATAACAGGGCATAGATATTAAGATCACTTCCAGAATTCAGTACTTAAGGATGAGGCCTTGGGGGGAACTAGGGATCCACCGATCACACTAATTAAACACTAACAAGACGTTTGCCCTTGGTTTCCCAAATTCAGCATCTTTTCAACATTAACTCCCTGCTCAATTAGAATTTTCACTCACAATTGTTAAATTTGTCATCATTTACCAGTGTACATTTGCACAGCAGGACACAAAAGCAACATCTGCTTTACTTTTCCTATTTCTTAGGTTCATAGATTCTTTCAATTGATAAAGTCACTCACAACATTTATTTGTGCCAGAAAAGAATTCAAATGATTTTTAAAAATCCATCAGGAAGGAAAGAGTAAAGGAAGGAGAAAAAAAAGATATTAGAGTATTAAAAAACCATGCACTTGGCCTTCCCACACTATATTATATTATATTATATTATATTATATTATATTATAGTATAGTATAGTATAGTATAGTATAGTATATTAAAAGGCTGTACAAAGTATTGTCTGTTAAACCTTGACAACTGAATTCAGGCTCCAGGAAGTGTTATGGACACAACAGCGAATTTATGCTTAAGATTTTATTTCTTTTTTTTTTAATTTATTTTTATTATACACACACACACACATTAACACATTATTGTCATTAACAGCTTCACAGCCTCTTCATTGCATAGAAACGGCTAATTACTTTTGATTTTCAGAGTACAATAATTAAACAACTGGTATACTTCCTTCGTCCAACATGCATCCTGTATGGTTATTACTGTACACTACAGTGTTGCCTTGTCTATGTACTGATTCTAAATAATACCAGTATCTTATTCTCTTCCTTAATTTATTTCTCCCTATTCTTCTCAGAGTTACATTGTTTCTGTTTAATCACTGCTCTTTTATGTTATTTTACGTCTCTTTCCAGCATTTACCACAAAAGATCCTTACGGCCTCCCATTCCTCTTCAACGTTTGCCTCGTCTTTCCCATGTATTATATTTGTTAGTCGGTCCATTTCCATCATATCAAGTAGTTACAGTAGCCACTGATCAATTGACGGTATCTCATTTGACTTCTAGTATTGTGCCAGAAGTATCCTGATCGAGAGAGTGGTCACCTTCCAGCTTCAATCGATCTTGGATGACACGGATTTTCTGGACCCATTTCAAACCGGCTTCCGGGCGGGCTATGGAGTTGAGACTGCCATGGTCGCCTTAGTTGATGATCTCCGTCTGGGCACGGACAGGGGAAGCGTGTCCCTGTTAGTGCTTTTGGACATCTCAGCGGCTTTCGATACCATTGACCATGGTATCCTTCTGGAACGCCTGAAGGAGTTAGGCATTGGGGGCACTGCGCGCCAGTGGTTCCGATCCTACCTCTCGGGTAAATTCCAGATGGTGCAGCTGGGGGACGTTTGCTCCGATAAGAGGGCCCTTACATCTGGTGTCCCTCAAGGAGCTATTCTGTCCCCCATGCTATTCAACATTTACATGAAACCGCTGGGAGAGATCATCCGGAGACACGGGGCACGGTGTTATCAGTATGCTGATGACACCCAAATCTGCTTCTCTGTGTCTGCGACTGGTGCAGTAACTAGGGATGGCATCTCTTCTATAAATGCCTGCTTGGAGTCGGTAATGGGCTGGATGAGGGAAAATAAACTCAGTGTGAATCCAGGGAAAACGGAAGTACTGGCGATAGGTTCCTCGGTTCCGGGTGGTGAGATCTGTCACCCAGTCCTGAATGGGGTCACGCTCCCTTTGAAGGATTCGGTGTGTAGCTTGGGAGTGCTCCTTGACTCGTCGCTCCAGTTGTCATCTCAGGTGGATGCGACAGTCAGGAGTGCTTTTTATCAGCTCCGACTGATACGCCAGCTGCGTCCCTACCTGGACCATAGGGACCTTGAAACTGTTGTACATACTCTGGTAACCTCTCGACTGGATTTCTGCAACGCGCTCTACATGGGGCAACCCTTGTACCAAACCCAGAAGGTACAGTTGGTGCAGAATATGGCAGCAAGATTGGTCGCTGGTAGTTCCAGGCCTGACCATATAACACCTATTTTGAAAGATCTTCATTGGCTGCCTATTCGCTTCTGGGCTCAATACAAGGTGTTGGTTTTGACCTATAAAGCCCTAAATGGCTTGGGCCCAGGGTACTTGGAGGACCGCCTCCCCCCATACAATCCGCCCCACACACTCAGAACAACAGGGATGAAATTGTTGGAGGTCCCTAAGACACGCCATGTGAGGACCTCACAGAGGGCTTTTTCTATCGCTGCCCCCAAACTTTGGAACAATCTCCCTGTCAAGCTACGTTCCACCACGTCCTTAGTTCTTTTCAAAAAGAACTTGAGAACATATTTATTTCTGCAAGCCTTTCCACCATAATCACTTTATTCTTTGCCCCTCTATCAACGATCCTGGATAATGTACCTGCCCTGCCCTTGTATTTCTACTTGATTGTTGTTCTTTTTTAATGCTGTTTTTAACTTTTTATCGATATGCTTTTATCTGTATTGTAAGCTGCCTTGATCAAAATATTGGAAAGGCGGGATATAAATAAAATTTATTATTATTATTATTATCATCATCATCATCATCATCATCATCATCATCATCATCATCATCATCATCATCATCAT
>NC_056524.1:114709087-114861238 GCF_019175285.1 Sceloporus undulatus
CATCATCATCATCATCATCCTTCCAGTGGTTATCATACAGAGAATCTTGTGCCAATGTAGGGCCTCAATTTTCTTTGGGATTTTATTTGTCATGTTTAGAAGGTTAATTTCAGGAATTTTGGTCAAAGTTTATTTCAAGAATTTTAGTTATTGCTGAATGAATTTGGTTCCAGTATTTTCTTATCTTTGGGCATTCTCACCAAACATGTAGCCACCACGTTCCTTTTGCTTTTAAACACTCCCAACACTGGTTGCTCTTTCCTTTATCAATTTTTGCAATTCTTACTGGTGTTAAATACCAACAAAGTTCCATTTTTTTAAAGTTCTCATGGAGGTTTTGGCAAGCTGTGAATTTTAATCTTTTTCTCTGGCATTATGCCAGCTTTCTAAGATTTTATTTCTTTTTCTGGCATAGTTCCCCTTGCACTAAGATAAGAATGCAATCATTTTTTGGATTGTGGGGTATTTTCAGACTCCAATGAGAAACAAAACAAATATGTATAAAAATCTCCCATGTCCACAGAAGCATTTGTGTGTGCATCATTAAGTAAGTACCACCCAAAAGTATAGAATCAGAAAATACATGGGGAGTACCTATGCCCAGGGCTCCCAACCTTTTTGACTCGCGGAGCTCTTTTTAGAATCAGTTTCTATGGTGGAGCCCCTAAGAGGCCTAACCTATGTCTTACAAGACAATGGTGTTTAGGAGTAGTGTTACTTTTTTGTTTCTTATTCTTTAATTTCATTCCATTTTAATTTCTTTCATTTTCCTGGAGCACCTGCGGAGCACCTGGGAAGTGCACATGGAGCCCTAAGGGCTCCTTGGAGCACAGCTTGGGAACCATCGACCTAGGCTATAGAAATAATGCAGTTTGGCATCACTTTAAATGCTGTAGCTCTGTCCTATGGAATCCTTTTATTTGTGGTTTTCCAAGATCTTTAGCCTTCTTTGCCAAAGAGTGCTGGTGCCACGACAAACTACAAATCCCAGTATTCTGTAGGATGGAGCCATGTCAGTTAAAGAGGTGTTAAGCTGCATTTTTTATAGTATAGATACACTTCAGGTGGAATAAAAGTAATATAAAATAGAATAATAGAATCACAGCAATGGAAAAGACCACAAGGGCCATCCAGACCAAACCCAATGCCGGCATACACAATCCAAACACTCCCGACAGATGGCCATCCATCTTCTGCTTAAAAGCCTCCAAAGAGGCAGCACATTCCATTGTCATACAGTTCTTACCATCAGGAAGTTCTTCTTAATGTTTAGGTAGAATTGCTTTTCCTGTACTTTGAAACCATTACTCCATGTCCTAGTCTCCGGAGCAGCAGAAAACAAGCTTGCTTCATCCTCAATATTTAAATATTCAGATATTTAAACATGGCTATCATGTCACCTCATAACCTTTTTCCCAGGCTAAACATACCTAGTTTCTTAAGCCACTTCTCACAGGACATAAATAAATATATACACGCTTCTTGTATTGTGAGGTATCGCATGATCCCAATGAATTACAATGTTTTTAAGAGGGAAGAAGTTTCAATTTCACCCAAATGGGGCCAATCGAAATGGGCAAATTCTGCTTTTCCTGTAGCATGGGTTGCTAAAAAAGAACATGGGTCATTTCTATCATGTTCCCATTGGTAGGCAAAAAGTAACTCAGTGACAAAAATAAATGGATTTATTCGAACAGGTTTTTTTTTGCCCATCCCTTGATTTAAGTGACAAGTCATATAATGCCTCCATTGTAGGTCTGATGTTGTCTGACTGTAGGTCCTGCATTTAAAATACAGTCACTGTAGTGCTGTTGTTTATGCAGACTAAAGGGTGTGTTCATTTGTGTGGGGGAGGGAGGGCGGGAGAGAGAGAGAGAGAGAGAGATGATGAAAAAGAGAGACTGAAAGAGAATGGATGGAAAGTAAGATTGGATTGTGTTTAGGGGAAACAAAACACAATTAATTCCCAACACATATGTGGTGATTCATAGAAATGAGCTGTTCCTATCCCACCAAATGTAGTGAAGTGGTACAAAGCTAGAGTTATTTTAAAGAAATATTACACAGGCTTTCTTCTTTCTTTTTCTCTGGTTGTGCGGGTAAATCCTTTTCATTCTATTCTTGCTTTCTGTTTTTCTTCAAATATCTTGAGCAAAATCTTCCAAACTATAGTAGTGGTAGCAGTTGTGACCAAAAATGTTGTGGAGAGTTGTCCAACTATTTGTATGCCGCAGGGAGGTATACAATAACAAATGTTCTAACTGTTTTTCAGATGGTACACTGGTAGTGGATTTATTGTTGCAAAGAGTAGGGTAGTTTGTATTGCAAGCTTTAAAAGAAAAATCATTTTCCAACTTGGGTTCTCCCTTGAACATTTTGATTCATCTGTCTTGAAGGCTGAACTTGACAAAGCTCTGAATGAACTGAGGGGGGAAAGGGAGACAAATGGTAGAGATTTAATAGCCTCTCTCTTCTTGTTAACTGTCAGTTGATAATGTGTGAAGAGCTAACAACAAAAAAGGGCTTCAGTGGTCTTTTGTTAAAGAGCCTGGGGGGATGCAGCTTGAAAGAAACCATTCTTTCCTTAATGCATAGGCAATTAATGAGAAAGCCCAGTGTTAAGTCTACCACGAGGATCCAGCTCACAGAAGGGAAGTCTTTTCTTGGATGACTTTCTCATGACTGTCGGAAACACAAAAGAAAGCATTGTGAAGACAATTTATAGAGCATGTCTTCTACCATAATGACATCTAGCAAAAGTCTGAAGCATTCAATTGTCTCTCTGAGCAAATAAAGTTTTCTGTAGTGGAGGAGGTACTGCTTTTTAAAAAATGAGAATAGTTACTGTCTTTCAATGCTTGGGGTTTAAAATGGCATGATCATGTACATGCATCTAAACTATTTTATTTTATTTTCTCTCAAGTTCCAAAACTGGGACTCCAAATCAGATAAGACACAAAATGTTATCAGTACACACTGAAGCCATTGTTACACATTAAAATGTTAGAACATGACTCCCAGAATCCTGTACTATGGTGTATGTTATGTAATTTTATGTATACTGCAGTTCCATTTCTGAGCTACATGCAGTGCTACAGGGAAGGAGCTGGTTTTACTGGCCTGGTGTAGTGATCTGAGCATCAGTCTGTGACTTTCAAGACTGGGGTTGGATTCTCTGCTCCACCATGAAACCTCTTCTGGACACGTCTTGCCAAGGAAACCCATGATAGATTTGCCTTAGTAAATTGGAAATTACTCGAAGGCACACAGAAACAACAATGGAGAACAGCCAAGTGTAATTTCATGTGAGAGAGCTAGTGTAGTGTAGTGGTTTGAGCCTTGTATGACGACTCTGGTGACCACGGTTGGAATCCTGGCTTAGCTATGGAAACCCACTGGGTGACTTTGGGCAAATCACACTGTCTCAGCCCCAGTCCCAGGGCAATGAAAACCTCCTCTGAAGAAATCTTGCCAAGAAAAACCCAGGATAGGTTAACCTTTGGGTCACCATAAGTCAGAAGTGACTTAAAGAAAGGCACACAACAACAACAACAACAACAACAACAACAACAACAACAACAAATTTCATCAGGTTTTAATGTTAGGGGGTAGACCCAGAGGGTATTTAAAGCCCTCCTGCTCTCTTCTTCGTTGTGAAGTTCAGAAGGAATGGGCAACAGTTGTGTCTCTGATGCCTTGCAGTGGGCAAGTCACATGTTCTCAGCCTCAGGAGAAAGCAATAGCAAATTTCTTCTGAACAAATCTTGCCAAGAAAACCCCATGAAAGTCTTAGAGTTGCCATAGGTAGAAAATGACTTGAAGGCACACAACAAGAAGTAGGCACCTCCTGGAGGGGTGTCATTTACATATATATACTTAGCTATCGCAGAGGCACTAGTAAACCCTGTTAGTGAACTGGGAACGTGCATAATGTGACACTGGCAAGAATATCCTGATGTGCATTGACACTCCCTATCTGGTGTCCTGATGCAAACCACCAGACTTTGCTGGATCCCCTACATAGCAACATAACATAACCTTTCTGGATACAAACGTTACAGAACTGCTCAGTTCTAATTCCCAAAGATGGAAGTCCACTTATGAAGGTGTAACTCCTATACATATTCTGGCTGACCAGTATTAAAACACAGTTTTAAAAGTAGTTAAAAGTACATTGGCACAATAGGAGTGCATCTCTTTCTCCAAACCCAGTCATTTCCTCTAAGCCTGTCTTTGCTTTTTTATTGCTATCATGCCATGCTATAGAGGGAACATTGCATGTACAGGATGCTGTAACATCCAGTTGCTGGCCTAATTCATTTAGTGATGAACATTTAACTATCTTGCCAGAGAAATTTGATGCTTTGTGGCCCCACTAATTTTCAAACTCACAGACTTCTCCATCACTTAAAGATGACAGAACAGAAATTACACAGGGGGACAAAATAGATGATGTTGGAGTCACAAGGCTGCAGATGTGTATTTGGAATGTTACAGAGTATCCATGCAGGCAGAAAGCTCAAGCCCCACTTCCCTGCCAAGAGAGAGATAGATAAGCAACAGAATAAAGTTTGTAAAAGGAGACCATAAAATTTCATGTTTCCATTGCAATAATAAAATGTGTTCTCTGGCAATCTGTTCCATTCCTGACTGATGTGAAGCAAGAGCCCTCATGTTAGCAGACTTCAGTGATCTTTTCAGGAAAATCCTGTGCTGTAAAGTCTGGAGATCAATTTAAATATGACAGGCAAGCAGGACAATAGAAGGCAATTTAAATTCCTCTGCCTAGTTCTTGAAAATCAAACTCCTTTCTAAATTGAATGCAGATGTTTATGTGTTTATTATCCTAAAGGCACTAGATCCTATTTGATCTTGGAAGTTAAGCTGGATCAGCCCTGGTTAGTACACTGATGGATTACCCCAAAGTAGGCTATATTTCAGAGGAAGAAACTGGCAAAACCTTCTCTGAGTACTGCTTGCCTAAGAAAACCCTATGAAATTCATTTAGTTGCTAAAAGTCGACAGATGATTTGAAAGCGCATAAACATACACACATACTTTAAAATGTATTTTCTCATGGGGCAGTCCATAGCTTTCCTCAGCTTCCCAAATGGGACCATGACCCCAAAAAAGGTTCAGGGCCACTACATTACTGCAAAGAAGAGGCCCATGAAAGCTGAACATGCTGCAGATGTGGAGGCTATTCATTCTTGAATGTCCAACACTAAATGAGTGCTGTATCAAGTCATGTGTAAATTTTGGTTTTGAAGGTTTAATTCTCCAAAGACAGGATGGAAGAACATGAATAAATTTTCCCTTAAAGACTGGCATTAATGCAAGGCATGATCTATGCTAACATGAACATGGGATCAATACATGGACATGCTGCAGTAATGGAGTCTTGTTGTCTCTCTGCCACACTTGAGCTGTGTGCAGTGTGATAAACATTTCCAGAAATCAGGAGGTGTGTACACTTCCTGTATTCTTTTCCAGTTTGTTCTCTCTTTTTCTCTCTTAACCAGGATGGGAGGACTGTAATGGGCTATGGACAAATACAAAGATGTGTCAGCCTCCATAATGGCCTCATGCATGCATGCTGTGAAGGTGGGAAACAAGGCTCTATTCAGTCTTTTAACAGCCTCTCTCTATGTAACAGCCAGTGTGATATCGCAGTAAGAGCAGTGGTGGGAATCCAGATACCATTGGATTGCAACTGTCAGCAGCCATAGTTAGTGTAGCCAGTGGTCAGTAATACTGGGTATTTCAGTCCAAAAATAGTTGGTGGTTGTTGTGAACTGATTTTAAGCTGGCTTTGACGTATGGTAAACGCACGAATAAGAGACCTCCATGACAATTTTTGTGAAATCTTTTATGATAGTTATGTACTATATAACACTGTATTTATGGTCCTATGTAGTGGATTCAAGCCAGACTCCCCCAAACCTTACTTACTGGTAAGCAACCATTAGGATCAATGGGAGTCTGTTCCCCTAACAATTGAAAAGTGCTGTCTGACATTGTCTCCCTTCCACGAGTGATTGCCAATGCAACAGGCAGCAAAAGGACTCCTTTCACAAATTCCACTGACACCACTGGTGTGTGTGTGTGTGGGGGGGGGGGCTTGGGAATATTAGGCAGCTACTTCTTGATCAATAGGGGGAATAGACCCCTGCTGATTCAAGTGGCTGCTAAACAATAAGTAGGGTTTGGGGGACTTTCATGGTTCCTATGCAGCTACTAAATTAGGGGCGACATAAGAATCATGAATATGTTGTTGTTGTTATTGTTATTATTATTATTATTATTATTATTATTATTATTATTATTATTATTAACCTTTATTTATCAAGCGCTGTAAATTTACACCGTGCTGTACATGCAATCTTTTTAGTTAGACGGTTCCCTGCCCTCGGGCTTACAATCTAAAAAGACATGACACAGAAGGAGAAGGGAGTGGTGGAGGGAAAGGGTAAGAGGTCCAGCAGTTCCTCTCTACCTCCGAGGCCTGGACCAAGGCAGATGGACTGGAGGGAGGGCTTGGCTTCATAATGGATGGTTAATCATGTGACAGTTATTAATGTGTAATTGTAGATTACATATTCATAACTGCCCAATATGATTTCACCCCTTGTTGTTAACCATCCTGTTAAAAATATTGTGTTACACTATAGATGGCTTTAATATCTTTCTCTTCCTCCTCCTTGTCCTTCAGCAGAGATAGTTCAAATTTGTATTTCTTTCTCAAAGCACGGCTAATAGAATAATCTAACCTGAAATTAGTTTTGAGTTTATCTGACATACAGCTAACTTATTACATTAATTAACACAAATATTCCATTGTGGCGAGAAATTCCTGCTAGATGGCTTTTGGGAGGTCTGTTTTTACTTGTTTTATAAATCCATCTGAATAATGCTGTGTTCTGATCCTTGAATAATTGAATTAGTTGGATTTCAATGGCCAGGAAGAGGAAAGGGGGATATAGCATTCTCTACATTGTCTGCTGGACTAATCCGCATTAAAAGCACAGTAAAACTTCAGTCATCTGACACTTATGTAAATTGCTAAGTCAGACAAAGTACTGGCATGCTACCAAGGGTTCCATATCAGGGACTGAGTTGGCAGAGCATTTGTCAGACATCACCTGTGCTCATTGGCTTGTTTTCAGAGTGGTTTCTATGGATTGGCCCAGGTGCCGAATACCTGTTGGATTTCATGCAGTAGTTCTCAACCTTGGATCCTCCAGATGTTTTGAATTTCAACTCCATAATCCATGATCATTGATTCTGCTAGTAGGGGCTTCAGGGAATTGATGTCCAGAACACCTGGAGAAAGAAGCTGAGAACTGCCTGTTTAATGTATGAGTAAGAGTCTGGCTACCCTAAAGGTACGAGATTCTGTCTGATCTTGAAAGCTAGGTAGAGTCAGCCCTGTTTGGAGATTACCAAAAACACTAGGAGCTGTAGGCTCCTATATAACTGGCAAAACCACCTCCTTACCTAAGAAAACCCTACAGAATGGGGTAACTACAAGTAAACAGGCAACTTGGAGGCACATATACACACACAAGAGGCTGGGCAGATGAGCAGATGTGAGCACTCTGTGTAAGGATATGTTTCTGTTGCAATGACTGTACAGAAAGAAGCTTTGAGTCAATATGGTGTTGTGATTAGAGTATTAGACAGGGACTTGGGAGATCTGTTTCTACTCCTTACTCATTCATAAGACTTTCTGGGTGAGTTTGGGCCAGTCACTCTCCACAGCCTGATCTACCCCATACATTTTTCAGGATAACAGTGGGGAAGGAGGGGGACTATGTATGTCACCTTGGTGAACTTGAGCTCATTGGAGGAAAGGCTACATGTAAATGTAATTAATAACTAATAAATGCATACAATCTGAGAGAATAAGGAGAGCTCCTCAAGCATATACATTTAATTCTGTGCAGACTGCAGCGGTCTAGATAGACCTTATTAATGTTAAGTTGGAAAGTATGTAGCAATGCTAGATCATATCTGCAATGGCCAGGCATTAAATGAACAAGATTTCCAAGAATTCTGTTGGCTTTTGAGAGTATATCTGATTGCCAATTCCTTTAGCATACATTTTGCAATTTTTTAATTCATGCACTAGAGGTGGAATCATAGAAATCTGCTTAATTATAACCATTTGTTCTATATTTTTTTCTCTTGCAATATATGGGTGGCTTTAGTGAAGAATTCTGATTTCTGTCCCCCCTCTTTTTCTTATAGCATAGAGTACAAACAGCAATTTATCACAAGAAAAGCCAAATTCATGGTCAAAGTTGTTATAACTCAGTGAGAATGGAAGGAACATTATGCAGATGGTCTAAACAGAGCAGATAAATCATTTAGCAGATGTAGCAGTTCAAGGCAGAGTTGTGACCTGTGGGACAGCCATTTCGTTTGATGAAACGGATAGGGCTATGTCTAGCAGCCGATTTTCAGATACAGGGAAGCAGAACAGCAACAAGCTAGAATGTACCATTACTTCAAATGTAATAAATATGTTAATTTTATACCAATGTATTATATTGTATTGTATTGCATTGTATTATAACATTATATTATTATACTGTACTACAGTGCTGTGTTGAGTTGTATTATGTGTGTTTCTAATATGTGCTGTGTTTTATTATATGTGTTTGCAAATATGGGTTTCCAACCTATGGCAACCCTATCATATTCAAAGAAAGTCCAGAAACCTCTGGAGAATCAAACATTGACAACCATGCAGTTGGATTAGTCATCTAGTATCAGGATATAAAAATAGGTAACCCCAACTTCCAATATGATCTGCTAAAATTCACCTTAAAAGCCAGGTAGCCATACCAAGTGGTATACCAAGTGGTATAGGTTTTTGTGAGGTGGGGTTGAAGAATGACTCCTTCCACCCCTTTCTGCTAGTGAGCTGCAATGTGAAGGGCAGAAAGAAGGGCCCCTGTAGAGTCCTGGCACAGCTTCTTATAACACTGTGACTCACTGGCATGAGGATTGGACATGTGATCCTTCAGCACCCTCTTTGTCAGCACCACATAGCTCCTTCCCTCGGCATGGATGACTGGCATTTAGGGGCATTTGTGATCATGGCAGTGGTGCCATGATTGTAAATGTTACATGATGCCAGTCATGGTTTATACTGGAAATTTTCACTTTATCCCACAGAACTACCACTACTATAATGCCCTGGAAATCAGGAGCTGCTATTAACCAATAGTATAGTACATCTGAGTGTGTATGAGATAGTATGGATTAGAAGCATCTGCCACTGTTTGGGGGAGGGGGACTTTTTGCAAGTATAAAAAATAAACAAGGATACACGTAATGATCAGACTTGACGAATATCGAAAAATTAGTACTGTACCACAGCTAAAATCCCTCTCTTTTAAGATCTCTTCAAAGGCTGACAAAAGTAAAATATTTTCTGCCACTAAATAACTTTAACTGCATGATAACAGCCCTTTCGGTACAGATTAGCTCTATGACAAGGAATGCAAATATTTACATTTTAAAAACAGCACAAATTCAAGGCTGTCTGGAAGACATTTCCTGAAACCATGAAGCCTGTCCCTATGGAACTTTTTTTGAGGGTATGTGTGATTGCTCTGCATGTGCTCAGAGGCACTGGTGACTATTTTCAGTGTTCTTATCTTTCCAATGAAATCAGGTTCTTGTGCTTATCCCAACTCACTGAATATGCAAAATAAACAGAGACCAGATGTGAAGGAGGGCAAGGTTCCATAGCTGACTGTATTGGTTTAATGGAAGATGGAATTTCAGCCTGGCTGAGATAAACTGTTATCTCTGTTGAAGTACCATGTTCTGCATAACTATTAAAGGTATAGGAACTCTCTCCTCTTTTCTATCCAGCATTCTATTTTAAGCCCAAACAAGAGAGTTAACTGAAGTGACCTCGGAGTAGTATTAACCATCAAAGTCTTACAAATTGGCTGTAAGAAAAAGGAAAAAATCCTCTAAAAACTTTACAGCTCAGCACCCTAGCACATGATTTGGAAAATGTGCTCAGATCAGTGTGCATGCCTAGAAGTGTGTGTGTGTGTGTTCACATTGCTGTGTGTATGTATGTGTATGGGATTGATCAGATGGCTCAAATATGTTGTTTATTTTTTCATTTTCATGAAGAAAAGTATTCAAACTACCCTATATACTTGTTCTAACAAGTCCACCTTCATGTTATAAGTCGAGGGAAGGTTTCAGGTTCAAAATTCTGTGATTATGAAACCTCTGTTTGGCTAAGTTGAGGGTAAAAGCTTAGAGGTAGAGGGCTATAAGGGAAGGATGGAAAAAAAAAAACAAAAGAAGGGAAAAAAAAAAAAAGAGAAGAGAAAAAAAAAGGAAAGGAAAAAAAAAAAAAAAAGAAAAAAAACGAAAGGATGGGGGGGGGGGGCGGGGGCTGAAGGGTGGGGGGGAGGGGGGTGGGAGGGGGGGGGATAAATGAGGGGGGGGGAGCGGGGGGAGGGTGGTGGAGCAAGGGTGGCCGGGGAAGGCGGGGGGGGGGGGGGGGGGGGCGGATAGAAACAAGGGGGGGAACAAAGGGGGGGGAGGGGAAGGGGGGAGGGTGGAAAGGGAAAAGGGGGGGGGGGCGGAGGTGGGGGAGGGAAAGTGGGGGAGGGGGGGGGGTGGGGGAGGGAAAGGAAGGGGGGGGGGGGGAAGAGGAGAGGGAGGGGTGAAGGGGGAGGGGGGGGGGGGGGAAAGACAAACTTGGGGGTGGGGACGGGAAAGGAAAAAGAGGGGGTGGGGGGGGGGGGGGGGAAAGGGGAAAAGTGGGCGGGGGGGGACAGAAAGGGAGGGGAAGAATGGGTGGGGGAACATAAATTGGGAGAAGGGGGGGGGGGGGGGGGGGGAAGGGGGGGACGGGGTGGGGGGGGGAGGACTAAAGTGGGGGGGGAGGGAGGGGGAACGGGGGGGGGGGGGGGCCGTGGAGGGGGGGGGGGGACAGGGGCGGGGGGGGGGGGCGGGGGGGGGGGGGGGGGGCGCGAGGGGGGGGGGGGGGGGGGGATCAGGGGGGAACAAGGGGGGAACGAATCGGGGGGGGAAGGGAGGGGGGACGGGGAGGGGGGGGGGGAGGGGGGGGTAGGGGAGGGAAGGGGAAGGAGAAGGAGGGGGGGGCAAGGGGGAGGGGTGGGAAGGGGGGCGGGGGCGGGGGAAGAAGGGGGGGGGGTGGGAAAACGGAGCGCAAATGGGGGGGAAGGGGGGGGGGGGGGTAGGTGGGGCGGGGGAGGGGGGGGGAAAGGGGGGGAGGGAGGGGGGAAAGGACGGGGGAACAGGGAAGGGGTGGAAAGGGGGGGGGGGGGCGGGGGGGGGCGGGGGATGAAAGAAGGGGGGGCGGAGTGGGGGGGAAAGGGAAGGAATGATGTGGAAATGGGGGAAGGGGGGGAAGGGGGGGAAGGGGGGGGGGGGTGTGAAGGAAGGAACTTGGGAAAAAAAAGCTGGGGGGCGAGGGTGGAGGGGGCGGGAGGAGGAAATGGGAAAGAATCTTTTTTTTTTTTTTTTTTTTTTCTTTTTTCCTTTTGCGGGAAAAGGGGGAAGGGGGGCGGTGGGGGGGGAGGGGGGGGGAAAGGGGGGGGGAAAGAGGGGGGGAGGGTGTGTGTTTTTTGGGGGGGGGGTGGGCGGGGGGGGGGGGAAGAACCCGGGCGGGGGGAAAGGGGGGGGGGGGGGGAAAAGGAAGGGGGGGAAATGGGGGGAGGGAAAAGGAAAGGGGGGGGAGGGAAAGAAGGGGAGGGGGAAGGTGTGAAGGGGGGATGGAGGAAAGGGAAGGGGGGAAAAGGGGGAAGGAAGGAAAGGGGGGGAAAAATGGAACGGGAAGGAGAAGGCTGGGGCGAGGGGGGGGGAAGAGGGAGGAAGGGGGGGGGAAAGAGGGGGGAAGGGGGGGGGGGGGAAGTGAAAGGGGGGGGGGGGGGTGAAAGTGAAGAAAAGAGGGGGTGGAAGGAAAGTGGAAGGGGGGAAAGGGGAAGGGGAAGGGGGGAAAGGGTGGGGGGGGGAGGGGGGGGGGGGGGGGGAGAAGGGGGACAGGGGGAACAGGGGGGGGGGTAGGGCGGAAGAAGAGGGGCGGGGGGGGGGGGGGGGGGACAGGAGGAGAGGGCGGGGGGGGGAAGGGGGGGGGGAAGAGGAGGGAGGAGGAAGGGGAGGGGGGTGGGAATGGAGAAAGGGGGGGGGGGGGAAAAAAGGGGGGATAATGGGTGGAAGAAGGGCGGGGCGGGGGGGGGGGGAAGGAAGGGGGAGAAAGGGGGGGGGGGGGGGGGGGAGGAAGAGGAAGGGAAGAAAAAAAATGGGGGGGGGGGGGGGGGAAGGTTGGGTGGGTGGGGGGGGGGAAATGGGGGGGGGGGGGGAAACTGAAGGGTGGAAAGGGGGGAAAGGGGGGTGGGGGGGGGAAGGGAGGGAGGGAGGTGGAAAAGGGGGGGGGGGGGGGGAAGTTGGGAAAAAGGGAAGGGGGAGGGGGGGGAGAACAAAAGGGGGGGGAGGGGCGGAGACGGGGGGAGAAGGGGGGGGGGAAGGGGGGCGGAAGGGAAAGAAATGGGGGGGGGAAGGTGGGGGGAGGGGGGGAGAGGGGGTGGGGGGGGGGAAGAAGAAGGGAGGGGGGGGGGTGGGGGGGGGGGGGGGAAGGGGGGGGGGAGGAAGGGGGGGAAGGGGGGAAGGGGTGGTGGAACCTGGGGGGGGTGGGTGGCGGGGGGGGGGGAAAGGATAAGGAGGAAAGGGGGGGGAAGGGGCGGGAAGGGGGGGGGGGCGGGGGGGGAGGGGGGGGGGGGGGGAAGGGGTGGGGGGAAAGGGGGGGGGTGGGGGGGCGGGGAAGGAAACACACTTTTTTTCTTTGGAGGGTGGGGGGGGGGGGGGGGAGGGGAGGAAGGGGGATGGGGGGGGGGGGAGGGTGGGGAAGGGGGGGGGAGGGGGGGGGGAGGGGGGGGGGGGGGGAGGGGGGGAGAGTGGGGGGAGGGAACGAGGGGGGAGGGGGGGAAAGGGGCGGTGGGGGGGGTGGAGGGAAGGGGGGGGGGGGGGGAAGGGGGGGGGGGGAAGGGGGGGGAGGGGGAAGGAAGGGGGGGATAAAAACGGGGGGGGAGGGGGGGCGGAAGAGAGCGGGAGGGAAGGGGGGGGGAAGGAAGGGGGGGAGAGGGGGGGGGGGAAAAAAAAAACAAAAAAAAAAAAAAAAAATGAAAAAAGGTGCTGAAAAAAAAAAGTGTGAAAACTGGGGGGGCGGGAAAACGGTGGAATGTGGGGGGCGGAGGGGAAGGGAGGCGGGGGGGGGGGGGGGGGGGGAAGGGGGGGGGGGGGTGGGCACAAGGTCGAGAAGGGGGGGGGGGGAAAGGGGCGGGGGGGAATGGGGGGTGGGGGAAAGAAAGAAATGGGGGAAAGGGGGGGGGTGGAAAAATGAGGGGGGGGGGGCGAAGGGGGAAGGGGGGGGGGGGGGAAGAGAAGGGAGGGGGGGGGGAAAGGCGATGGGGGGCAGGGGGGGGGTGGGGGGGCGGTGGCGGGGAGGGGGGGGGAAGGGGCGGCGGGGGGGAAAGGGGGGGGGGGGAATACCACTTCTGTCCCTCCTCCTCATTTCTTGGACCTGTCCCAACTGATTCCTAGGTGCTGGAGGAGAGGTTTTTGTCAGGTGATTTGAAGGGTTTAAAACACAGCACACAGGGAAATGCTTGACTTCAATATCCACATTGATGATTCCAAATAACCTACAACATCTCGCTTAACTCTCTGCTAGCTCCAGCACACTCCAACTCTTCAACTCATTCTCTTGGTCACTGTCTTGACCTGGTTCTTGCTGCAAACTGTGCCATTTCTGACTACCTGGCACTTGACTTTCCACTATCTGCCAATCATTTAATCTCCTTTGCTCTCACTTATACTCCACCTCCTCGTCATACTGTTCAACGCCATTTCGTGATCTTCAATCTGTTGACTCTAACCATCTTGGTCTGACCCTGGATTCATCTCTCTCTTTCCTAAATCTCGGGGATTCTGCTGATTCAGCAATGTCTTTATTTACTCCACTCTCTCCTCGATCTTGACCGTTTTGCCCCTGTCTCTGTACGCACTTTCCTCTAAGACTAGACCTCAGCCCTGGCTTACCCAACATTAAGTTTCTCCGGTCCGTTCTAGAGTGGCAGAACGGTCTTTGGAAAGTCCAAAGAGTGGGCTGATTTTATCTATCCATTTCAAATTTGTTTTTCTTCCTTCTCAGGGCCCTCTCTATGGCTAAACAGAATTATTACAAATCATTGATCTCCGCCAATGGAGCGGGCCCCCGCAGCTTTGTCTCCACCTTCAAACACTTTGCTTACACTCCCTTCCTCCTGTCTCTTCAACATTCTCTCCTAATGACTTTGCTAATTATTTCATCTCTAAGATTACCACTATTCGCTCTGAGATAGTCCCTCCTGATTCTTCTTCTGCTCTTAATCTTCTATCGCCTTCGCCTAACAAATTTCTGTGTTTCCTCCTGCCTCTTTGGATGAAATCTCTACACTTCTGAACTCTTCCAAACCTGCAACTTGTTCTCTTGATCCAATTCCTACTCATTTTAATCTCTATAGCTCCCTCTTTTCGCCTCGCTTCTCCATATCTTTCAATCTCTCTCTTCCTACAGGCTCCTTTCCGTCGGACTTCAAACATGCTCTCATTTCCCCAATTCTGAAAAAAACCTTCTCTTGACCCCTCCTCTTTTTTGTCAGCTATCTCATTTCTCTTCTTCCCTTTCTTTCTAAGGTTTTGGAAAGGGTTGTCTACTCGCGCTGTCTTGAGTTTCTTTGAAGCCAATTCCATCCTCAATCCCTTTCAGTTTGGCTTCGCCCAAGGCATTCTACAGAGGACCGCTCTCACCAAGATCTCGAATGATCTTTTACAGGCCAAGGTAATGGCCTTTACTCTGTTCTCATCCTTCTTGATTGTCTGCAGCCTTTGACACCGTTGATCCTGTCTTCTAGTTGATATACTCTCTGAACTTGGGTTCTCAGACTCTGTTCTGACTGGTTTAGATCTTACTTGTCTGGCAGATTCTTTTGCGAGTAGTTGCAGGGGCTCAGACTTCTTCTCCTGTTTCCTATTCTGTTGGAGTTCCCCAGGGCTCTGTTCTGGGTCCCCTTCTGTTTTCTCTCTACACACTGTCCCTAGGAAAACTCATCAGCTCTTTTGGCTTTTCCTACCATCTGTATGCCGATGACACCCAGCTGTATCTTCTGCCCCTGACCTTTCTCCAAGGCTTGAACAGCAAGTTTCGTCTTGCCTCACAGCTGTCTCGCAGTGGATGCGCCATCGGCGTTTGAAGCTCAACATGTCCAAGACGGAGCTTCTTTCTTTCTCCTCTAAGCCCACCCTTCAACACTCCTTTTCTGTCTCTGTGGACAACATTTCTATTCAACCAGTCCAGCAAGCCGCAGTCTTGGTTTTTTTCCTTGATTCTTCTCTGTCGTTTTCCCTCAGATCCAGACCACGCCAAGGCTTGTAGATTCTTTTGTTACAATATTGCCAAAATCCGACCATATCTCTCCGCCTCTACTGCCAAGATCCTGGTCCATGCTAGTGGTCTCACGACTTGATTACTGTAATGTCCTCCTGGCTGGGCTTCCTCTTTCTCACCCTCTGTCCTTTAATCTCTGTTCAGCATTCAGCTGCACGCATTATCCCACACCGCTCTGAACATCTCTCCTGTGTTGGCATCCCTTCACTGGCTCCCACTCCCTTTCCGCATTCAGTATAAGCTCCTGCTGTCCACGTTTTAAAGCCCTCCATGGACTGGCCCCCTCCCTACTTATCAGACCTTCTTTCTCCTCACCTTTCCACTCGGGCCCTCCATTCTGGTAGTCAAGGTCTGCTGTCTCAGCCCAGGATTTCCTCTTGCCCCACCCCGATTCGCCCCTTTTCACTCACTGCCCTCACTCCTGGCACCTTCTTCTCCCACAAGCAAGAGCCACCACTTCTTTAACTAGCTTCAAAATGGAGTTGAAAACCATCCTGTTCAGAGAAGCCTTCCCAGGCATTGCATAATTGTCGCTTACTATTTGATGTTTCTTGTGGTCCTGTTTATTGAACCATTTCCTGTATTGCTATGTACTGTATATGTATTATCCTACTTGAGAGTATGTATTTTCCCTGGAAAATGATTAACCATCCATTATGAAGCCTCGCCCTCCCTCCAGTCCATCTGCCTTGGTCTGGCCTTGGAGGTAGAGAGAGGAACTGCTGGACCTCTTACCCTTTCCCTCCACCACTCCCTTCTCCTTCTGGTCATGTCTTTTAGATTGTAGCCCGTTGGCAGGGAATCGTCTAACTAAAAAGATTGTATGTACCGCGCTGTGTAAATTTACAGCGCTTCATAAATAAAGGTTAATAATAATAATATAATAACAGCACACAGGGAAATGCTTGATGAGTGTGTGTTTGACTATGAGCATTTCAGCAGAAGGACAAGGTTGATCAGCACCAGCGATGCTCATTTGCTCAAGGACACTTTAGTGTCTAGGTGCACGTAGCCCATGTGATGATGAAACCACCTGGCTGGATTGCACAAGGGACACTTGTCTGGTTACACACAGGAACTCACTGGGTTTGGGACGACCACATGGTCTGGAGTCTCTATATAAACCCAGGGGTTGCAAGTGATAGCTTGTTGGGTTTGAGTAGGAGTTTGGTTTGGTATGGTTTGGAGTTTGGAGATCTGTATTTGTATAATAGCACTGTGAATAAAGAGCACTTCGGGAGACCTTGCTTCTCTGGTGGTTTATCAGTAGAAGTCTTGCATCGCTTTGCTGAGTGTCCCCCGGAGGTTCCTGCATTGCTTCAAGTTCCCGGAAGACATCCAGTTGCTGTTATCTCAAATGCTTTTGGAGCCACACTTCAGCTTCTAAAATTGCTAGCTCTGTTCAAAAGGTCTGATTTAACCACAGGACTCATTTGAGTTGCTGACAGTGGTTGTTGGACCCCAGCAGTTGCGCTGACAGTTTTAACATCAGATTGAGCAAGTGGATTTAAATGGAGAGTTGTTTCCATAGGAAGCAAGGTCTTGCAAAATGGACTGGAGACAGAAGTAAATGGTTTAAAATGGAGAGTCCTCCGTTCCAGCCCCCCCAGGAAGAAAGGTCTTGCAAAAAGGATCAGAGAGAGAAGCAAGTGGATTTAAATGGGCAGATTTTTCCATGGGAAGCCAGGTCTTGCAAAAGGGAGCAGAAAGAGAAGCAAGTGGGTTTAAATGGGGAGATTTTTTTCCATGGGAAGCCAGGTCTTGAAAAAGGGATCAGAAAGAGAAGCAAGTGGATTTAAATGGGGAGATTTTTCCATGGGAAGCCAGGTCTTGCAAAAGGGAGCAGAAGGAGAAGCAAGTGGATTTAAATGGAGCAGTTTTTCCATGGGAAGCCAGCTCTTGCAAAACGGAGCAGAGAAAGAAGCAAGTGGGTTTAAATGGGGAGTTGTTTCCATAGGAAGCCAGGGCTTGCAAAACGGAGCAAGAGAGAAGTAAGTAGATTTAAATGGAGAGTTTTTCCAATAGGAAGCAAAGGCTTGCAAAATGGAGCAGAGAGAGACACAAGTACTTTTAAATGGGGAGTTTTTACGATAGGAAGCAAAGGATTGCAAAACGGACTGCAGGGGGAAGGAGATTGGGGCATCAGGCTCGCTTGCTTTAGGACTCTTCTAAGAACTACTTACATATTGACCCTTAAATAATTCTACCAAAGAGTTTAGGGGCAATTTTGGGGCATAAATTTCTCTACTTATAGTCGAGTATATACGATAAATGATGAACAAGAATGAACTCCCTGCCTTTAAAAACAGCAGAAATGAAAAAAACAAAACACCAGGGACAATCTCTTAACAATCATTGCAGTCTGGAAAGGTTTTACTATAAAGTAAATAATTCTTCAGAAATTCCTGCTGCCCTTTAGAATACTTCAGGATTTCTCAAGGAAGAAGTTCACATTATAGACTTTGGGCTGGATTACAGATTTAGTCACATGTAGGGTAGTTGAATGGAAGTCATGGTTAATTGTATTGATTTCAGTGGATCTGCTCATAAGCATGAATAAATCTAAATCCCACTGTACATGGAGTGCTGTGTGCCTTTAACTGGCTAAATTAATAATGCAGTGTCAGCAACTTGTACCAAATATGAGACTGGCATGTTCAAAAACCACTAGGTCCAAGTGTGGCAGGGAAAATGGATATGGCTCAAATGCTGCTCATGCGTTATTTTCTCCTCCTTGTTTTGAGAAAATGATACATTGGCTAACAGTAAATTGAGTTATACTAATAACCATCTGCCATCAAAGGAAATGTGTGTGTCTGTAACAGCAGGAGAAGAGAGAGTGGGCTGGAAGGAAAACCATTGCTGAGGATGTAAAGATAACTGGTATGTTTGGATTTGTCAGTTAGGTGTGTCTCTTTCTATGTCCTGCTCATCTAAGGGCAAAGAGGATGTTTGGATGTAGGGCAAAAGCAATGGGTATTTCCATTAAGTCATAGGAAAAGTATTGAAGTGTGTGTTAAAGCAATTACAGAATGCAAGACAAACGAAGGACTGTTTATTTTTTGAACATCAGTAAAATTGAAACAATGGTATACACGAAATTGGACTGCCTCCTTTTTGTTCCAGTTAGTCATTACTCATTTGTTTCCATCATTCTACTGCATTGTTTCAGCTATAGAAATACAGTGATGGGACTTGCATTTGAGATCACTGGGACTCGTTATTGTTAACTGCCATCAAGTCAACCACAATTTATGGCAACTCTTTGAATGAGAATCTTCCAAGACAATCTGTTCTCAACAGCCTGACTCAGGTCTTGCACACAGTGCTGTGGCTTCCTTTACTGAGTCTATCCATCTGTAATGCGATCCTCCTTGTTTCTCTCCGGCTTCTACCTTATCAAGCATTATTATCTTTTCTAGTGAGTCATGTCTTCTCATAATATGCCAGAAGTATGAAAGTCTTAGAGACTGTACAGACCAGCGGTCAATGCCAACATTGGGGCGGAGTGTGGGCATGGTGACCACAAACCCCGACTCTGCCCCCATGCCAGTGTGATCTCACATGCCCCACCACACAGCGGGAGGAATCACAACATTTCCTGGGCACAGTGTGTACATGCGCTGCACCAAAGAAGCACCAAAAAGCTGTGGTGCCAGTGGCTATGGCACCCTTTCCATGGTGCAAATAGGAACTGCAGTGTGTGGTTGCTGCAGCCCCGATTCGGCCAGGAAAGGGGCAGCATCCTGCCACCCCTTAGGGGCTGTCTGTTTAGTCATCTTGGCTTATAGAGAGCTATCAGGCTTGATCTGCTCCAGGACCCACTATTTATCTTTTTAGCAGTCCATGGTATCCTCAGAACTCTTCTCCAGCACCACCTTTCAAATGAGCTAATTTTCTTCCCATCAGCTTTCTTCAGCTTTCACAAATGTCCATAGAAAAGGGAAATATGATGGCATGGACAATCCTAATTATAGTATTTAATTACATATTTTTACACTTCAGAATCTTGTCTAGTCTTTCATAGGCGCGTTACAGACCGCCATAAGGGACATCCTCAGGACGTCCTAGGTTTAAAAAGCCTAATACGTGCTGAGGACGTACAAGATGGTGGCGCCCTATCTACATGGGGGCCGCCATGATGGCGTCACGAACGCGCTGCTTCCAAACGAGGCAGTGCGGACGTGACACTGTCGCGCTGTGCGAGGGCACTTAGTGCGCCCTTTCGTGGGTGCAGGAAGGAGCTCAGAAACGGAGCTCCTTCCTGGTCATGGGTCGCTGGCGCAGCCTTTAGATGGCTGTGCCCAGCGATGCAGAGGAGAAAGGGGCCAAGTGTCCCCTTTCTCCTCCCCACCGCCGCGGGGTGTCCTTGGGGCTTCCCCGCGGCCTGGAAAGTGGTGGATCAGGGCCTCAGCGGCTGCTGCTCTGGCCACTGAGGCCCCAATCCAGCGGGGAAAGGGGCAGGTGCAGGCCACCGCTTTTCGGCGGTCTGTAACGCACCATAGATGCCCTTCCAAGTCCTAGCCCTCTGATTTTTTTACCATAGTCTCCATTCTGATTAATGACTGCATCAAGGTATGGAAAAACTTCAACTATTTCTTTGTCTTCACCATCTACTTTAAAGTTATGTAAATCATCTGTGGTCATTATTTTTTTCTTAATGTTCAGCTGTAAACTTGCCTTTGTACTTTCTTCCTTTACTTTCTTCTGTAATCATTATAGGTCTTTGCTAGGTATGACTAACTTTTAGTATAACGTTCATCGGCCTTAGGTGCAACTAAGTGCAAGACTACAAATATGTACTTGAAAGTAGGGCCTACTGAATGCAGTGATCATTTCTTCCAGGTAAGTTGATATAGGATCTCAACTTCAGCCTGGGTGCTTTTATTCGTGTGAAAAGGAACCTTATAGGTAGTTTCTGAGCAAGAAATGTTGTGAGTTGACTTAACCAACACACTCAGGTTTATGTTTTGACTTAATCAACATACTCACCCTATGATTTATTAACCTTAGATGTAATATATACCTCAGAACCTAGACATCTGGCTCTTCTTTACCTAAAATGGAAAGAAATTGAATCTGATTCAACTGAATTTGCTTGTATACACCACTGTTTACAGTATTTAAACCCAGTCTGTGACTCAAGTCTTGCAGTGTTAAGAATAAACTTTAAAACCACACAGACATTTTGGAAAGCAGCAAAGTCCCACATCTAATATGTGCTGAAAAATTGTTGTCTTAGAGCTTGGATACTTTACAGAGTAATTACCGTATATATTCAACTATAAATCCAAAAATGTATGTCCAAAAATTGACCCTAAAATCCTGAGTCAACTTCTATATGGGTCAATACAGTAATACTGCTTTGAAAGGTCCTGAAAGAAGTTCTGCCCTGATGCCCCACTCTCTGTGCCTCAGCAGTGATTTCTGAAAGAGCTGCCCAGGCAAGGAGTGTGTGTGAAAGAGATGATTAACCGTCTTAGTCCGATGTTAAAACCTTCTCTCTCCACCAAACACCCAATTTGACTCCACTTCCTTCCCTTCCCAATCTGATGTTAAAACCTTCTCCTTCAACACCAGGGAAGTCGTGTTAGGTGGTCGGGAGAGGTCCAGAGAAGGAGAAGGAGGGAAGGAAGTGGTGTTTCCCCTTTATATCCTTTGTTACATCCCCCTAAGTTTTGCCCTTGACGTATCCATGGGTCATATCAAAATCCATGATTTTGGCCCTAAAAGCTTCCCTCCTCAACTTATACATGAGGTTGACTTTTACACGAGTATATACAGTAGTTTCAGTTATAGTTTAAAGTCCAAAGAAAGTATATAAGATACCACTATATGTTACAGTTGTATTAAAAACATGTAGGCGGGTTACAGACCGCCCTTTCCCTGCTGTATCGGGGCCTCAGCTGCCAGACCGGCAGCCTCTGAGGCCCCAATCTGCCGCTTTGCAGGCCGCGGGGAAGCAGCAAAAGGCTGCTTCCCTGCGGCCTGGAAAGCGGTGTCCTTGGGGCTTCAAGCCCCAAGGACACCCGGTGACGGGGGGGAGGAGGAGAAAGGGGCCGCTTGTAAAGGCTGCAGCCAGCGACGCAAACCCCAGAAGGAGCTCCGTTCCTTCTGCCGTGGAAAGGGCGCTCTAGGCGCCCTTGCGTGGCACAAAGATGTCACGTCCGCACCGCCTCGTTTGGAGGCAGTGCGGTCGTGATGTCGTAATGGCGGCCATGTGGAACGATCGCTGCCATTTTGTACGGACTGGGTCCGTATTAGGATTAGGGGCGTCAGGAAGTGATGTCCCTTTCTAACCCTAATACGGACCCAGTCTGTATTTTCAGGCCTGTCTGTAACGGGCCATAGCTTTCCTCTTTCTTAAAAGCAATTAAATCACTGCTTTTAGTTACTTAAAGACACCAGCACCAGAATGTAGCATCATAAGACTAGACAGAATGTTTTAGACATTGGTCATGTTGGTTGGGCCAGAGTTGTAGACTAAGGAGCTGTGCAGACAGGCCTCTTTGGTCAGCCTGGGGGCGGAGTTGGGGCATGGCATCTACATGACACATGCCCCAACTCTGCCCCAGGCTGGTATGACACCGCACACTGTATCACATGATGCGCGGCGTCATGATGCTCCTTTGGTGCTGTGTCTAGATTACAGTGCCAAAGGAGCACCGTAAAGTCACAGTGCCAGCGGCTAGGATGCTGGTTCCAGGGCACAAAAAGGTGCTACTTTTTGTGGGTCCTTTTTGCGCTGCGAAAAGGCCAGATTGAGGCTGTGGCATATAGTTGCCGTGGCTCCAATCTGGTGAAGATGGAGGTGGCTGCAGGCCACTCCTAAGATAAACTAAAGCAGTGGTTCTTCAGCTATCTGATGAAGGGAAATGAAAGAGTTTTTTCTCCCCAATGTTCCAGGGACCAGCACCATATTGCTGCCAGTTGTCTACAACTTCATCTTTCTTTCCTGGAAACTCATTGTGGGCCAGCAGCCAATATCTCACAGACTGGCATTGGTCTATGGGCCACTACTTTGAGTAGCTCTGATCTAGAGAATTACAGCAAAATACAACAACAACAACAACACAAAAACTAACAAAAATGCATCATGCAAACTTTAGAAGTTTCACTGGCTTCTCCATCAGAAAAAAAGATGTTAAAAAACATACAGGAGGAAAAAAAATCAAGATGTTAGAGTCATAGGCCTACATTCTATCTCAGATATTACTCTTGACAGTTAAAATGGTACTGAGGGATTTCAGTGCAGGCAGAGGCCAGTCCTCCTCTTGACTATGTGAGGACCAGGGACAAAGTGCAATAAAAACAGGTAGTAAAATTTCAACTCCATTACCAACAGAAATTTAACTTTCTTTGATCTGTCTGTCCCTGACCCATGCAAAGCTAACTGCTCCTTTCTTAGGCAGATAATTTTGAAGTGTCTCTGTACTGTTATATCTGGAAAAACATTTAGATGCTGCATAGGTAATACTTGCCAAGTGTAGCCAGTAAAAGGGTTTTACTTTCACAAGAATTAGAGGTTTCCCATCCCTAGTGCATAAAATTTGATGAGAGAAAAAAAGCCACAGCAATAGAGCTAAGCCTTCCCCCAATAGGAAGTTTCTCTTTCATGGAATACTGTCCTTTGCATTTTCTGTTCATCTGCTACTATTGTCTTCTGGCTGATGTGTTTAGATAGCGTATCAGTCTTTGCTTGTGCCCTAACAAAATAGTTGTTTGTTCAGCAAGACTGCTGTCATTGATCATTTCATCATCCTACCAAAGTGAAGCATTTTAATAATCCATGGAATTCAACAGGATAGCTCTATATTTCCCACACAAAACCAAGGGGTTCAATAGTGCAACTCTTTTCATGTCTATACAATAGTAAGGCCCATTGAGCAAAATGGGATTCATAAGATGGCAGCTGCAAATGTTTTTAATGTTTCTTGAAGAGCCCCCAAGTTTGGACATTCCTTTGTGCTTTGGAGTCTGGTGTTACTTCAAAGGGGAAAAAGTAATAACATTATCAAATAGAAGTATACCTCAGCTAATGAAGCAGATGTGCTCCTGGACATCACCTCTTTAACAGAAGATTTGGTACAAGAGCCAGAAACAGAATGGAAAGAACAGGGATAGGTTCATTTATCAAAAAAAGAAGAAGAGCAGTTAACATGTTTTGGCAAACTTTTTATCCCAAAGTAACAATATGCACATGTCAAATGTAACAGCCAGGTCAGATAAGCCTTGTATAAGTAAATAAAAACATTTTGAATCTTCTAGAGTCAACTTGAAACCTTCTTCCAAAATGCATCCAGGGATGTTTAGGTTTTGTTTTGTTTTGTTTTTCATTCACCAGCCTCCTCTTTTCTTATGATTTCCATTTTTGTGAGCAAAGTTAGAGATCTGCACTTTTTAAAGATGCCAGTAGTGGTGCTGGAGAAGAGTGTTGAGAATAGCATGGATAGCCAAAAAGACAAACATATGAGTCCTTGAACAAATCAAGCCTGAACTCTCCCTGGAGGCCAAGATTATCAAATTGAGGCCACATCATGAGAAGGCATGACTCACTAGAAAATACAATAATGCTGGGAAAGGTAGAAGGCACTTGAAAGAGAGGAAGACACCAGATGGATGGATAGGTTCAATCAGGGAGGCCCCGGGCCTGAATCTACAGGACCTAAGCAGAACAGTAGAAGATAAAGATGCTTGGAGATGTCTCATCCATAGGGTCACCATGAGTTGAGGTCAACTCAAGGGCTTTTATCTCAATTTTGCTGTTCACACACAAAATAAAGGATCCTGAAGACAGTTACTGTTTACCTTGCCAGTTGTTATCAGGCACACACAGCCACAGTAGATTCAGTATAGTAGAACCCTATTCTTTTCCATCTTAAGCTTTACTGCATTTTTTACTGCAGACATTCCGCTGAAACCTGTCTGGTGGCTGCCACACTGCAGAATTAATGCAGTTTGACACTGCTTTAACTGTCATGGCTCTGTCCTATTGAATATTGGGATTTGTAGTTTGTGTGGCACCAGAGCTCTCTAGAAGAGGAAGGCTAAATAGTACACAAATCCTAGAATTCCATAGCAATGAGCCATGGCAGTTAAGAGTGGTGTCCAACTGCACTCATTCTGCAGTGTACATGCAGCCTCTGAAAACCTGTGTTTCTCCAGCCCTCCTTCACCATCCCCCTGTTGCCAATGATGCCAAAACCTTTCAGCTAGAGAGAGTACAAGGAGCAAAAGAGGGGCTGAGCAGATACAAAAAGGCTTTGTAAAAATGAGCTTCTTTTTAGAGGCTTTATTGACTAAAGTATTTTGGTATGTGTCATTAAAAGGGACGTCTAAATTTGGCTGCTAGAAATGTCCATTCTTCCTCCTTATTTATACATTTATCTATTGAACTTTCTATGGCGGGGGGGGGGGATTCATACAACTCAATCATATTCCTCCCGTTTGATTTTGGTTGCCTTTTCAAAAGAGTCATAGTACTTGATCTCTAATAGATTCAGTCCTTGGTTCCTTGCTGGTGTTTTGTAATGTCTAGAATCCCATTAAGAGATTTCAGGAAATCAAAAGGACAATAATTCAAGCCACATAAGACAGCGCAGATCATATTGGAGATAGAGAGGCTGAGATAAATCTGGCTTGGCTGGTTGCAGTTGATGCACTTTCCTTTTCTGTTAAACAGAGCTGTCTCTTGCTTGAGAATTTTTATGGATATTTTCTGGAAGATGTTTATCACACTTCTGTTTTCAGTGACAAAAACCTAGTTCCTACTGAAGTAAGAATGTAAAGATCTGAAGCATTTTCAGCCCAGATGCCTCACTTGTGAGGTAGTTCAATGACAATTTCCTGCCTATTTGTTGTATCTTCTGACAACTTTATGATAAAAAACAAATGACAAATAAATCTCACTTGGTGATGAGACAGCACCCTCCACTGCACCTGAAGCAAGCAGACTCCCTTAGAGGGTACAGGACTCACACACTTCTTTCCTGCAACACCTTGGTGCCGTCCTAAACCTCTGGATTGGTTGCTTGAAGCAGCTGCCTTGCTCTTCCTAATGGTAGGGTTGATCCTGTTTACTTGTGTGTGTAAGCTGTTGCCATCTCATCTGTGGAAACACACCTAAGCAGTCTGCCTCTTCAGTTTGTTCACCTGTGAGTGGCAGCCCAAGGTATCTGTGCTTTTAGTAGCTATTTGTGACAAATATGATGGGGAACTGTCACCTTTTTCTCTGGAAGAAGCATGGCAAGACTCAAGGTGGTATGAAACATAAAAGGCATCTGGTCATCTGCTTGGTATTGGGAATAGCTTTTGTGGACTTTTGCTTGTAGATCTCATATCCTCCAACTGTCCCAGTTAGGCAGGGAAAGTCTCAATCAATCCCCTGTCATCTCACTTTCAGCTGCTTTTAAAATGTCCCAGTGACTCTTCTCCTTCTACTTTCCCCATTTATCACCAGCTTACTTCAATTGCTGCAAATGAAGTTCAAAGTGAAAAAGTTTGCACCTGATTAATGGGGGGGGGGGAGAGGAGGAGGCAGAACCTTGCACTTTCTTGTAGACTCAGGCAAAAGGAAACTGCTGCATCCTCACCTAGTTTATCTGTTCTTCCCCAGTAATGTTTGCCATCTTTACCACATTCTGATGTTGCTTGGCCACATCTGTCCCGGTTTTCACCTGTGAAATGTTGAGGAGTATGATATCTGACATGTTTTACTCAGTGGAGATTCTCACAGTGAGGGTAAGGACAGGAGCAAAGTGGATTGCTCCTGTCCTTATCCTGTCCCATTCATGCGGTCAGGGCTTGAGTGCTTGAGTGCTTCTCCATTCTTCTCCCTTCAGTGAAATGTAATGGACACACCATTTGATATTAACGGAAACTCAGTGCAATGGACACATCATTTGGTATTAATGGAAACTCCTATTAATACCAAATGACGGATCCATTACACTTCACTGACGGGAAAATGGGAGAAACATGCGGGGCATGATAATCTTTGCCCTGATCACACAAATGGTACGGGATAAGGACAGGAGCAGAGCAATCCACTTTGTTCCTGTCCTTACCCTCAGTATGATAATCTCCAAAGTAATTTTTAAAACATGCATAGCTAATAGTTGTGGATCTCAAAATCCCGAATTAGATTCACATTAGATATTTCTCATTTTTCTCAGTCATGAAAGGGATCAATCTTTAGCTACAGACTCATGGAGAAATATTCTATGGATGCTGTGATACCACTCCATGTTTCTGAGGAATAAAAGCTGGGGAAGGGAAGAAGAGGACTGGTTTCTTGAAAAGTTGTTTTCCTATGTCAGCACTTGTGTGTCTGTGTGCCTTTACGTCACCTGTTGACTTATGGTGGCCCCATGAATTCCATAGCATTTTCTTAGGCAAGGAACACTCAGAGGTGGTTTTGCATGTTCCTTCCTCTGGAACACAGCTTACAGCATGTGGGTTAGGGCTACTTAAGTATAATATGTTATGATTTTTTTGGTCAAACAAAATAATTCAGACATTAAATCAGAAATTAGATTGTTATGTCTAGTTTAGGACTAGCTGATTGCTGCAACAGAGATGAGATTAGCAATAGTTCTCTATGTATTTCTTAGAATATAGTATTACTAAATATCTGAAGCTGGTTGAGAGGAATGGGACAGGGGGAGGAAAGAGAAGAGAAGGTATTTACAGCCATGTCAGATTACATTTTTGCAGGAAACAAGTTGTGATGAGAATAAAATGGCTATCCTTCAAAGTCAGAAGAATGATCACTTCATCATTATTTTCTTGATATGATTGTTTCTCTTCAGTAAAGTGCTGAAACCAAGGGGTTACCAGGTTTTCAAATATTCTTATTGTAACAAAAGGAGACAGTTTGATATTGAAAGCTGACATTTTCTTGGAAGGAGAATTTTTCATATTAAAGGGCTGGACTGAGTGCAGGGACAGATTAAGACATGCCAAAGCCCCTAAAGAGCATATCATCTCCCCAAATTAATAATTTTAAATCTTTAATTTTTTTTTTTGTCTTCTACAGCTCTCATAAGCTGAGACCCTAAAGTGCAATTCATGCTATTTGTGCATAATCCTGCACTGATTCTGGGCACACTAGGCAACTGTTTTGCTGAAGCTAAGCATAAATGTGTTTCTTCCTTACTTGGATGGGAAATTACCAGAGAACTCGATTTATGCTCACTTTTTGAATTATAAATGTTTATAAACAGTTTACATTTGAAGATTACATTTAAAGCCATGTACAATAATAAAACACGTAATATGAAACAATAAATTAAGCCAATATGCAATATTTACACTATCCATGCAAGGACTTACGTGGTGGAATCATATTGGAAAGGCTTGAAAAAAATCAAATTTAATTTAAACTCCCAAGATGAAGGAATCATAGGATTATTGAGCTGTAGAGCTGGAAGCGATCCCTAAACTAATCTAGACTTCAAACCCTGCCCCAATGCAGGAATTCATATGTCCACTGACAGAGGGCTAACCAGTCTCTGTTTAAAAACATCCCATTAATGGGGGGGGCACCAGTTTCCAAGGCAACAGCTCTTACTATTAGGATATTCTTCCTAATGTTCATTGGGAATATTCTTTCTTGTACTTCAACTACCTTGAGCCCTAGTTTCTGTAGCAGCAGGAAACCAGCTTGCTCCACCTCCCAGGTTACAGTCCTATTATACTACATCTCAGTCTTCAGGCTAAAAGTATTCAGCTTCTTCCATTATAAACTGTGATGTCCAAAATGGGACCCAGAAAGATTGGATATATGTACTTTACTAAGAAACATATTGTCTCTTTTCTGTAAAACATAATAGGGTTTCCAACACTTTCATTATTTCATATTACCATGTATTTGCTTAATATACTGAATTCTTCTAAGGTGTCCTTTTCAGCATGAATCTAATTAATAAGAACATTAAGCAGGGCCATGCAAAATCTACCCGAAGGCGTATCTAGTCCATCATTCTGTTCATAGTGATCATATAAGGGAACAGCAATAGCATTTACACTTCTATACCACTTCATAGTGAACTAGGCACTCTCTAAGCGGTTTATAATCTGTAAGACAATTACAAAGGGAAGTCCACAAGAATTCATATTGTGAAATCGCACCCCCTTTCATGTTGCCAAGCAATTGGTATGTAGAAACACATCACTTCTGAACCTGGAGGTAATCTACAGCCATAACAAAAAGTAGCTGGGGGATTCCATGCCAGCGGAACAGTGTATCTATGCTAGGTTTCAGTCTAAACTGTAAGGAAGCTATCCAATGTGCTGAACTCCACATCCCATAATGCATTATACTCTTCTAGATGTAATCTTCAGCATGGTAAGTGCAGGGGTAAAAAAAAAAAACTACTAGAGATTCGTGACCTAAAGAAACTATAAGCATCTTTATTGACAATTCAGTTTGCTAACATTGTGGTAAAAGTTACAGTCAATTTTAAGTGGTCATAAAAAGAAAAAAAAATACAAATATTTTACAAGTTCATAAAACAATCATAAAAAAGATCAGCTACAATAAACTGGCTGATTTGCCTCTCTTAATCCACCTGGCACTGTTATGAGATGCAAATTGAAGCTAATACTGTTATGAGAAGCAGTACAAATCTATCCAAGAACATACTTGACTCTGTTGAGGTAACAAAATGGTGACTGATTTCTCTCAAAGGCTGGAAAGCAGAATTCAACCCTTTCTCTCTGTGTTATTCATTAAAAAGATGAAATGCTTTCATGCACCACAACCTGCACTTTATATGACATTATTTATGCAATAAATAGTTCTGCATTTAAACATCTAGGCCACAACTCAAAAACAACAAGTTCAAGTTATTTGTTGGCTTAGTAATACTTAAAAGAGACAACGGGTGGCAGCTATTGCCCATCCAGAAATTGTTGACTTCAACTCCCATCAGCCCTAACTAGTATAACCAATGGTGAGTGAACACAGGAGCTGCAACCTAGAATCTAGATATAGAATTTAAAAGACCCATTTAGTAGATCCATTAAAAATGGTATGGCACATAATTAGTCATGAGGAATATGTCCCATTCATTCACTGAATCTTTAGGTATGACTAAGCCAGGATCAGCTCATAGTTTCTAGGGAGCAGTCATGTTAGTCTGTGGCAGAAAAACCAACAAACTTTAAAGACTAATAAATTAATTAAGGAAGAGTATTTTGTACACTGGAGTATTTCCTTAGGGGTGTTTTGTATGTGTGTGAGTGTGCACAAACACCACGCATGCATACATACAGACAAGGTTAAATGGTAATGAAAATTTTACATAATTCAACCGAAGGATGCCAAATGAGCATAAACATGTCAGTGGTTCTGGTAGAACTGGAAAACGAAAGCTGGGAACATTTAAATAGACCAAAAATTTAAAAACCCAAAGATCTTCTTGTGATTGTTTATTCAGCTGTTGAGTTACCTTATGTTTGCCTCATTTTAGAAAAATATTGATATGCAGATGAAAAGTTCTTATTATTGCTGTTTCCCTCTGCATTTAAAGCTTACTTGGCTCACAGTATTGCTCCTCTTCCAATCAGCATTAGGGTTGCCTGTTCACTAGAAAAACAAAACAAAAAACATCCTAGCCAATTGCCTGGATCAGCAGAAATCCAGTGAAGCTTTTTGGCAACATGCAGATCAACCATGAGTTTCCTGCTAATGTCTGTAGCTCAAACTACTTCCAAAGGCACAGGAGCATGGCTAGTGGGCCCTTGGTATCCACTGTGGTTTGCTTCCAGGATCCCCCTGGATACCAAAATCCATGGATGCTCCAGACCCATTATATACAGTACAATGGAATTGTAAATTGGCATCCTTTATATAAAAAGGCAAAATCAAGGTTTGATTTTTGGAAGTTTGGTGAGACTAAATTATTGTTTGGTCAAGAGTTCTGTCAATATCAGTTATTCTTACAAATATTGGAAAAAGTGATAATTATATACTTGGTAAGCACTACTATCTATAAAAGTAGGCAGCATATATATATTTGCTCTTTCTGTTTACAATTATATATGTGGCTAAGTGACAACACATGTGACTAAATTCCTACAAAGAAGGCAATTTGTTCACAACACACACCCTATGCACTTTATCACGTTAGGATCTAGTGATTTCCATGAAATAATAAGTGAAACAGCCTTTAAGACAGGAGTGTGAGAAGTGTCATGGGGTCATTTTTGCCATGTCTGGAGGCCATTTTGGGACAAAATGAAACATTAAAAAAGGAAATAATCAGGAAATGAATTCTGGCCACTTTCTGTTGTTACCTCTTGGTCTCCCAGAGTTGCCCACTCCTGCCTTGTGAGGTCTCTACATAATAACATAACAATCTACATAACAATGAGTTCATAAATCTCCCCAAACCCATATAATACATCATAATTATGGAAACTGCACTTTAAATGGTATTAATAGTAAAATATACATACAGTACTTAAATGTTATCATTCATGGCAATAATAGTGAGCACATTTAGCTGGACAATGTGTTTGGTTTTCCCCATATTTCAAGAAACTGGAAAGGCCACTGGCATCAATAGTTGCACCTCAGTCAAACTACTAACTGCTGAATAGCATAAAAACATTTAGGTGAAAAGCTGTGTTTTTGTGCATTTGCATGGATGCCATTCTTTAATAGTGTTGATACATGCCCTCCAAGTCAGTGGTTCTCAAACTTTTATATCTTACATTCTATCTAAAAAAATGTGGTCCCCCCCTCCCATGATAAAAACAAAAAGCCCTCTTTTCTCAGGACATTTATATGTGTGCAGGCACACCGACAGATAAATAGATATTCTGTTACTCTATCATTTACGGTCAGTTTTAAGGGCATTAAACTTTGCAGTTGTATTGTTGGTAATAAACACAAGCAAACAAAAATATAATTCCAAGTGGAGTTAAATATTATAATAGTGTTAATACTGTTTAAAGGCCAGAAATAGCTAATCTAAAGATTAATTCAAAAATACCTTACAGTTATTTCATAATGGGTTTATTAAATGCTACAAAACATTGAGTTTTGAGATTAAAACGATATGAACAAGTATATCATGGTGCAAAAATTCAGCTGCATGGTGAGGTACATGAGAGATCAAATCCATCAGGACTATCTCCTTATTCTTGATGAATTAATGTGCAGCAGTTCCTAGTGGATTATTTTTAATAGAGAGATCCCATAGAAATGCAGAGAGAAGTGAGTTCAACTCTGATCAGCGAGGGCTTACTCCCTAAGAAGTACAGTATTTTGAAATTGCACCCTCAGTGATTCTCTCCTCAAGACTATACATTAGCATCACGCCACTGGAACTAATGAAAACAGTGATTCAAAATTTTAAAGGCACTTTACGGACTGAAGTCTTATTGCTGGGGCAGTCCAAGACAGATGGTAGCTGAGAAGCAGAATCAAAATTCTGTACCACTACCACCATGAGCAAACTGTAATATTAACATTTTGATAACTGGATATCCCCAGGGCTGAACAGTCTGCCAAGAATCCCCACAAATGAAAAACAGCCACTACCTAGAAGTGGTTAGAAGTCTATGCCTAGTTTTGAAATACACATAATTATTTAATTATAATTTTTTGGAGCAATGACAAGCAGTGCAAGGAATCCTACAATCTTTTAAAAGATGAATTCTTACTCCTGAATGTTTTCAGGAGTGGAAATTCACCTTTTGTCAGCATGGGGGGGGGGAGGGAGGCTGGTGTTTACAAAAGCAATTTTACAGGGCACATGCAGTCTCAGGGCTCACCTGGGCCATTCTTTTCAGAAAAGATTTTCAAGGATAGTTCTATAAGCATTTCCATTCAGACTCAGTATGGCTCAGAACAAAAATAGTAGTTTTTGTTTGTTTGTTGTTATGAACCTTCAGATCAACTCTGACTTATGGCAATCATATCCTAGGGTTCTCTTGGCAAGATTTGTTCACCTAGTGGGCTTCCATTACTGTGCAGGGATTGAAGCCCTGGTCTGCCAAGGCCCTAGTCCAACACTCAAATCACTACACTATGCTGGCTCTCTTATTAGTACTGGCAATAAGCTTAAACCTGTGTTTAAGTATTATTTTTGAAATAGATCTCTGTTGGAGATGCACACACAAAATGTGAATGCTCCTGGCAGTTCACATCATGTGTGTCGTAAGCTTATTCTCTCTCTCAATCTGTTATTCACATAGACAATGACAATGGGACCAGCCCGTATTTTATGACCTACTATACCAGGCTCAGTTATGTCTCAACCAGAATATTTACAAAAGCAGAACTACAGGCTCCTTTGAAGAAACATAAAGGTGAAGGCTGCGACCCCCACTCTTTCATATCTACAACTACAAAGGTCATCTATGATAGCTAGTGCTCTGTGAACAGAAGGATACTTTCCCTGCCATAGGGCAGTAAGTGTAACCTCTTGTTACTGGTAGGAAATCATATCTGAGAAAAAGAGTGATACTCTTATTTATATTATAGAAGACAAAAATCTTAAAAAAGGAGGCAGTTTACTAAGTATAGTACTACTCTTTAAAAGTTGGGGGTAAGGAAAAATGCTATACTTGAGCACTCAGAATCAGATGCCAGAAGGGCGGGGGGGGGGGGGACACAAAAATTTGAATTAAGCAAATTTGCTGGGACTTCCACTCCAAAAAAGTAACTGCCAAACTCTGCAAAAGTGTATTATTATCTTCTATTTTTTCAGCCCCGATAGCATGTTTGTCTTTGCTTACTTAAGAACTACCTGGTTTGTGTTTGTCTGTGTTCATTAATTTTCTCTCATCTCTACAGATAACATTCTTACTAATTTTTGCTTGTTTTTCCTTCTGTGACATGAAGCAACATGCCTGATGTATCACAATACAAACTCTTTATCCAAGATGGGATTATATAGGTTAGACTAGCAGACTTCCCTGCCTCCCTGCCCCCCCAAACCCCCCAAAGAAAAGGTTACAGTGATTTATAGATCTAGCTGGCTTCGTCCCCAACAACAGTCATAGAATACTATATACACTGAGAATTATTACTCAGGCTCTCAGGGTCATACATGGCTATTTCATTTTACAATACTGGAAGATGATCTGGAAGTGCTCATTCTGGGTTTAAGTGCTTTGACAAGGCTCTTAATGCTTCTTGCAGGGATTTTTGTGTGTTAAATAGTTATGAGCACTGTGGCTAATTGTAACTTGAACAGACTGTAAGTGATCTGAATTTTGTGCAACCCCCAAGTTCATCCCCTTCCCACCAAAATTTGCTGTCCTTACTATAACAGTCCTTTGTCATCCATACACTGGGAAAAAATAACCGTGAGAACTAAGAGTAAAGTTTCTTCCTTAAGATGAACTATACTTGTTGCTGGAGCGGAAATTGTCATATCCATGATCATTGGCTCTGAACTTTAAGCAGGACTGTTTTTCTTCCAGGGAGAGCATATCTTTGGACTGGCACCAACAACATAGGCATGACTGTTGAAAGAGAAGATAATTTGTATTAGAAGGATTAAAGCATAACAGTAAAACTCAGAATTATTGTTACCTGTTTCAGGGAGTGAATCCAGAACCATTTTCAGTTCATTAGAAGGAAGATATCTATGGTCATGGTCTGTTTCATTAGTTCTCAAAGTATGAATCAGAGAAACTGCAGAATCATATGCCAACTGCTAGAAGGTGGGGGGCATATTTTTTTTCTAATATCCTAACTTGAACCTTATTATCTCATAAGACTGCATTAATTAAGTATGTCTTAATAGGGCTGTATTCAGTAAACCATCTACTTTGGTTGACAACACTGAGGAATCAAAAAGAAAATCACTGTACCTTACATTGCTTTCTCTAACACATGGACCTCAAGGGTTATGGATCTTATGGTTATATCCACATACTGAAAGCAGCCTGAGTGTTAGTCCTTATAACAAGGACCTGAGGGTTGTGTCTAGTTCAGAATTTCTTTCATGGTCAGTTATGCAAAACCATGCAGGGAAAGAAGGGCACAGTTCAGATGACCTATTTGCTAGATTCTGTCTCAGAAGCTTTTAGGTCTTTAAAGAGATCTTAGTCTTTTGGAGACAGTGTCTACTGTTGTCTCTCTTTCTGACATCCAGGTCCAGTGCTTGTTTCTAGTGAATGTGCCCCATATACTGATTCACAAAGATACCCAGACACTTTTTTTCCCTGTCAATGGCTGTTGATATTTTTGTTAAGTGTCTTCAGCTTTGACTTATGGTGTCCCTATTGTAGGGTTTTCTTGGCAAGAATTATTCAGAGGAGGGTTGCCATTGTCTTCATTTGAGGCTTGGAGAGTCACTTGTCCAAGATCACCCAGTGGGTGTCCATGGCTGAGACAAGATTCAAACCAAGGTCACCCAGAGCCCTAGTTGAACACTTAAACCACTATACTGCACTGGCTTTCCAATGGCAGAAATTAAACCTGAGTACTTCATGAGTGCAGAGCCCAGCTCCATCTTAGGTTTCCCCTGAGCCCCTCTTTTATGGTACTGTAGCAGAGCCAATGTATAAGCAGGAATAATGGAATAAGTGAAAGAGGTGGCCCACAATTTGTGGAGGAATTATGCATACTGTATATGAAAATGTATTTATTTATGTAACTACCTAGTTTTCTCCCAATGTTGTAACTCAAGGCTGATCACATGATTCAAAATCAGATATAATGAGACCACAATAAGTTATAATATTAATACAGTTAAACAGATTATCATATTAAAACAACTGAAATTAAAATGTAAAAGCATTCCAAAAAATTAATGAAATTGTCTTGACTCATGAAGGTAGGGTTTTAGGAGGAATAGCACATGTATTAAGGAGAATGGAGCTGCATTACACAAAGAACATGCTCTAACAACTTGGAGTGTGCATTTTTGCTTCATTTCCTTACACAGAGATAAAGAAATGAAACAGGTAGGTGTGAGGACAAAAATTGAGTGTTGCAAATGGAAAATGGAAAGAAGGCAAGGGTAGAGAAAAGAAATCAGCAAAGAATTTTGATTGCAGAAGTTAAGTCACACACTTTTTGCAACTAGGAACTCTTGACATAGTTGGCTATGACAGAAATCTAAGGCAGTTAACTAGGAGCATAAGTATGAGGTTACCTTGTCAGGAAGCTCTAGCTTACAAAAGAAATCGCACCAGTAGCAAAATGACAAGGAAACAGAAAACAGAGGGGTCAAGCAGACCAGCAACTTCAAGTGGCCTCTGGCCACTCCAGCCCCAGTTGCTCCTTGTTTGGTGCGGGATTGCAGCAACCAGATGCCACAGTCCCAAGTATGGCCACCACCGCGGGCCACAACAGACCGCAGGAATGGGGTGTTTTTTCCTGCTCCTTTTGCCACTGGGTTTGGACCACCTGCAGCACAGCTTTGGCTTGATCTGGGGGCATGCGTCATCTGAATGCCATGCCCCCAAATAAGTTTGAAGTTGGCACTTTTGGCTCATCTGTTTCAGGCCTGAATTTACCAACAGGATGAGTAGACCAGCTCTTTATTCATCCAACTCATTCAATATGAATAAAAACTTAGATTTTCATACAGAGAAATTTTACTGACACAAGCAGTTATGAAGTGAGAAAGCCATGACACTGCAGGCACTATCCAGCCATATATCTGTCTAGTAACATGATACTGTGTGTGTGCCAATGATCCAAGTAAATTTGCGTAAGCTAAGCAAGGCAAGCTAAGAAAGCTATGCAGATGAGCTCCTTATGGATGTGTAACAGAAATCTCTCAGGTTTGGAATTTGTTTGTTGTCATGGAGAATGAATGAGAGCTTCAGGGAAGGAAGAGAACATCCAGAGGAAGAGAGAAACAATTGTTTAGAATGGACCCTCTCATGCTGATGACATGGATGACTTAAATGTAGAAGAGCCTACAAAGATGAATTTATGATGAATGTGCTAATCCCATGATGAGTTGCTTGCCTGGTGTGTAGGTTGTAGCCATCATGCACCATGTAGATTAACTGGGGCAAAGAGTCAATAGCTGTGGTGCACATCAACACCAACAACATTGGAAATGGTAGCCATGGAATCCTGGAAGAAAAAATTAAGTTGCTAGGTCAGAAATGGAAATCTTGTGTTGGATGTTCCTTTGTAGAGTGTTGCTCCTCGTTCCATGTGCAGGGCTAGCAAGATAAGTACAATTATGTCATTTTGATGTGTGAATGGGATGATGGTATCAAAGACTAGGTTTAACAGTAGGTCATAGAACAATTTAGAGAGGATGTGACCCTGAATTTCCGGAGCCTAGTGCATGACCAATGGATTTACCAAACCAATGGAGAACAGTGCTAACAGTACTATGAACTCCAGAGTATATGTAAATAGAGAGCTATGGAAAAGTCCAGAATGGTATGCCTCAAAAGAAACAACAACAGCAATAAATCTACTGATAACACTAAGGGTACAAAAATTAAAAGACAAGAAATACACACTAAATAAAACAAGAGTAGAGAGGCTTAAATGACTCAAGGGATAGTAGGTTTAAAACACTGACAATGTTCTTATTGCCAAGGTGTTTTAATTTTACCTATCTCTTATGTGGTCTTAACATTTTTACTCCTGTTTTATTCACAATGTCATGTAGTTTCTTGACTATGGCCCATTTTTTTTTAAAAAACAAACCAACATAACCTGTGATTGTTATGCATGCTCTATCTTCCTGGCTGGGCTACTGCAAAATTCTGTGTTAGGGATGGCTTTGAAGATAGAAGCTACAATTTGTTCAAAATACAGCTGCTAAGATGTAAACTGGGATGGGGCAGCCAGATCATATCTTGACTGATCAGTGGCTCCTGATCAATATACTAATACTGACCTTCAAAATCCCACCACTTAGGGGCGAGGAGCAACTTTTCCTGTTACCAGTCTCCTTGATCACTGAGATTATCATCACAGATTCCTCTTGTAATACTACCATTCTTTGTGATGGAAAGTGAGGGTTGAACAGAAAGAGAAACTACTTGGTTGTTATGATGTCCTCAAGGAATTCTTTATCCAAAAACAAACAAACAAATAAACAAACACATGCTGGTGCTTACACAGTAGATATTTTGGTGTCAGGTGTACCTTATTCTGCTCAGGTTCTATGTAGTTAAAATAAAATTGAAAGGGAGAATCATGATGGCTGACATTTGACCACAATGCACTAAGGTAGAATCAAGTCCAAAAGGATATCAGCATGATTGTGAAGCAGAGTCAAGAGAAACTAGAAGAAGCCAAGAAAAAGAAGAAAGAAGAAGAAGAAGAAAAGACTTTGCTCAGAAAATGGAAGTGTTCTTTATTCTTGCCCAGATGAATATCACTACAAAGGAAGTACAAACTCTGACAGAAGAAATGAAAGAGGAGGATAAAGGAAGCAAAAACAAAATTTGCAAGGCTAAACCCAACAACCAACAATATACATTTCTCTGTGTCAGAAGCAGGAAACTGGCCAAGGAAGCTGGCAGACCATGAGATGACAAAGGAGCAGTAATAAATGCCAGAGAGATTATGATCAAACAGTATTTTATGCCCAGGATGGTTTGATTACAATGAAACTGATAAAAATATTGTTTGATAACAATGGAATTCTGGACTATGCCAACAACTATCAGGTCAGAATGCACCGGGAAGCCATTGAAATCCATAAACATCGGGATAATTTCAACCGGAAAGAAGAAACCCTAAGGCTACCAGTCCTGAAGAATATCAAAATGAGGACACAGCAAATGCAAATGAGAAACTACCCAGGGTCAGGGGCTTTCCCAGCAGCGAATGATCACCAATTAGCAGACTCTAATCCTCCTTTGCATATCCTCCCACCCCAGGCCCTCCTATCTACAACAGAACAATACACAGATTAACATGGAATTTCCTCCAGGCCCAGGGTCACAATCTATCTATCTATCTAATCTAGCTATCTATCTATCCTATCTATCTATCGTTCTATCTATCTACTATCTCCCAGCTCTCTAAAGGAGGTATCTATCTATCTACTATCTAGCTATCTATCTATCTATCTATTATATCTATCTATCTATCGATCTTCTCCCCCGCTCTCTTGCCAACATTCTCTGAAGCATGCCAGCCACAGATGCGTGGTGAAACGTCAGGATAAAACTCTTCTAGATAAATGGCCACATAGCCCGAAAACCCCCAAAAACGAGTTAAAAAATGTTTTATCTTTGTACTGTTTTAATGTATTTATATTTGTTCAATGTTTAAGGAGCCCTTGTGGTCTGAGAGACAATATAGAAATACTTAAATAAATAACTGCCCAGAGGAGGTTATTCAATGGGGGTCTAAAAGTGCAAGCAAGCAAACAGTACATAAATAAAATAAAATAAATATAAATCCTATTGCATTGTTAGACAAAATACAGTGAACCATTGATAATGGCTGGGATTTGGTATCAGGACCACCCCCTCCCATGGATACCAAAATCCATGGATGCTTAAGTCCTATTAAATACAATGGCATAGTAAAATGGTGCCCCTTATATAAAATGGCAAAATCAAGGTTTGCTTATTGGAATTTATACATTTCCTTAATATTTTCAAGCTGTGGATAGTTGAATCTGTGGATTAAAAAAATCTGTGGAAATGGAGGGCCAACTGTACTGCATTTCTTAATACAGAAATCATAAAGACACCTGTGAATTGCATCCAATGGCACACAACTTAGTTTACAGTTCATGCTTAATCATGTTGTTTCTGCATTGTGGACAATGTGCTGTGAATTGTAAAATATGTACTGAAGCCTGCTGAGCCATCCTGTGGACTGGAAAATGAGCAATTCTTCATCTTGAGAAGACAACAGCTTAAATGTTTGGTGTATCATGGGCAAATTCACTAAGCAGGAGTGACATTCCTCCCCTCCAACAGCTGCAATCCAGCAGGTGAGTTCTGCAGACAGTCAGATCTTTCCTGTCATTTTTCTCTGGAACAGCTCATTTACTTTGGTTTCCTTTTGCTTCCCATTGTGAATGATGGCTTCTGTCTGTGCTTTGCTCTCTTCTTCTGCCTTTCCTCAGAAGTACAACACATTGTTTTTGCAAAAGTAATTTGTTACTCGTTATTGTCGTATAATAATTGCTTGTTATTTTTGCAAAGTAACTTGTTACAGTTCCTTAAAATATTATTATTATTATTATTATTATTATTATTATTCATTTATATAGCGCTGTAGATTTACATAAGCAAGCACATTGGTAATGTGTTACTGCCATGTTAGTTTTACTTTTAAATTAAAAAAATATATTCTAGAGTCCAGGATTATCAAAAATTTCCCCAATTTTTGGGGGATGGGAGGGACACAAAATTTCCCCATGCTAAGCAATGTTTTAGGAGTAATGGTTATCTATTACTCCTAAAACTTTGCTTGGGATAGGAAAAATTTGTGTTTTCCCCCAAAAAAAGTTTTGGGAAATTTTGTTACTTTTGTAAAAAAAAAAGTAATAATATTGCCAATTGTTATATTACACTTCTTTACAGAAAAAAAATTACATCCATTCAATGCTCACCCCGCAAAACTCTTATTAACCATTAATTCCAAAATAGTTCAAATCATCCGTTTGTTCTGTACTATAAATTCTTTGTAGCATAGAGATTTCAGATCATTTCTAGCTCCATTTTTAGATAACAAACCTGGAATGAAAATGTCCTACCTTAAAGCAGTTCTTGAATCTTTTGCTCACCAAGTAGAGAGCAATGGGATTAATGCAAGAATTCAGTGATGCCATGTTGATGCCAATATGGTTCAACACTAGTAAGAAGCTGCATGAAAAAAGGGGCAGAATCAAAATATGTTAGGTAAAGTAGTACTATCAGGGAATAGATGTGAAAAATCTGTTAGTCTTATTCACTTTCCATTGCTCAGATGCTCACCAGCATTTTTTTTTCTATCCAAGTTCTCTATCAGGTTGCGAGACTACTTTTCCTCCACAGATATTTGTGTGTATTTTGGCTATGTACTTTTCTTCAATGTAGACCCCTCCCCCCTTTTTTTTTACATGTGGTTATTAATATATAAATTTACACACTGACTAAAGCGGGCTTGTGCACATTTTTCAAATACATGGGTCATGCATATTTATTTGTGTGTAAATAAGAATCAGATGCACAAAGAAACTGATGATAGTAATCTGAAAGATACATATGTGTCTTTCTTAAAATTCTTACAGACTAAATATTGTAAAACAAACAACCCCTCCCCTCCAACCTTCTGCTAATGCAAATTTCTTCTTCAGACGTATGAGATGGCCAGACTAAAGCTAGTCATAGTGCTATGATTTTAGCTGCCATGGCAGCATGCTATGGATTTCTGGGATATGTAGTTAAGGGAGGGGCATTTAGAAGTCTTAGCCAAAGAGCTCACCAAACTACAAACCTCAGGATCCCATAGGCATTGAAAGTGGATCCATAGCCATAAGGCCCTAAGACTGAAAAGGCCCTAAGACTAGGGAAAGCCACATTCAAATCCCCTCTCAGCCAACTCATTGGGTGATCTTGGACACTCACTTTCCCCCGCCTTGCCTATCTCAAAGGGTTGTTGTGAAGATCAAACAGTGGATAACAACAATAAAGGCAGTTCTCAGTTCCTTGGGGAGAGTATGCATTAAAATTAATAGTACTATGCAGCTGTCACTGTAATTTTTAATGCCTGTGTTTCATTGTTTATAAAAACAGATTGCTAATTGATCTTTTTTCTGCAATGTGACTATTACAGAAGATACCTCCCATGTCTTTTCTTGGGAAAAAACCCCTCCAAATGCCCAAGTCATTTTCCTACAAGGTATAACCAAAGTTTCCTATAGAGTGGGTGAGGGGACTCACAGTTCAGAAGGGCCTTTGGAATATTACCAGCAATAACAAAGCTGGATTACAGAAAGGACCTAGGACAGTAGGGGATGTTGAGACAAGAAAATCAAGAGGAGGGAGAAAACAGACTATCCAGAAATCTGACACAAAAGATGGGAGAAAGACAGGAGTATTGTTTGGTAGTGGAGAATAAATGTAGGACAAAGGAAGAGTCTTCTCAGGCTCTTAGCCAGAAATATGTTATCTTCTTTCCATTGTCTGCTGTATTAGCAAGGGCAACGAATCACCTACTCTTATCCACAGGCTTCCTGTTTCCCCTGAAATTAGATGAAATCTTTACAGTAAATGTCGAGTGTGTATGTGTATTTCCCTAGCAACAATATATTGTTGTGATTTATGTTTATTGAAATGTATTTTTGGGATGGATAGGTCATTTCAGTATTCTCTACCTGCTAGCTGATCTTAATGAAGTGGACAGTATCCTATGTACTACTGCTCTTTGTGTGTGTGAAAGGGTTCAAAAGAGTTGTCTTCATTTTCAAAGTGACTATGGGAACTGTCATAAGCATCAGCACATTTTTCTTGCCCAGTATTTGAGTGTGTGTGTGTAAGGGGACATACAATTATATTACATTATTTTGCCCTCTTCAGGGTTACATTTGGCATTGTGCCCCCCAAACCATGGCAGGTGGTCACTCCTGAATATACTGTATGATCAACATAGGGATTCATCATACAACCACATAATGGACTGGGAAATGGAATAGACAACGTGCATTCAATGTAATCCTAACTTAAGTGCAACTTCACTGGCAGTTCTGTATTCTCCATCTGACCCTTAACAGTATGGCTTTGTGTATTCCTATGATAAATGTGCCAGTTGGGAAGGGGAAAAAATCAAAATGGCAGTATTCTCCATAGAACTATAGTTAAAAAGCTAATAGCAGTGGTGGTATTCCATCGTAACAATTTCTTACCTCAAAAGTTCACATCTGTTTGGGTCACGCTCATTGTAAAGAGTGAACTTCAATATCCCACTTAGATGAAGAGGCAGCCAACATAAGGCAAAAACGAGCACTAAGCAGAAGACTGTTTTGGCCACTTCTCGTCTCTGAAAGCAAAAGAAACACAGGGACGGGGGTGGGAGAGTAAAAATATGCATGAGAGTTACAATCAAAGTAGATGAACTTTCCAATTTGAAAATTATCCCTGATGATTCTTAGATTCACTGTGTTTATTCTATATATTTAAGAATACTTTACACTCCTATTTTAGGATTAATGCTATGAAAAGCCAAGAGGATTAGGCAAAATATCAAAGATGCTGTGAGTGGGTAGTGGAATTGACTTCTGGTCTCACTGATGCTTCAAAAGGGATTTCTGTTTGTGTATTTTGTTAGGCATAGTTCTTTGATCTACTTTAAATTGCTCCAGTTCAGAAACTAACAAAAGGATGGAAATGTGTCTGATAGCATCCAGACAAAATTTATGCAATCCAAGAATGCTTGTACATGGCTGATTAACACCAGCCAAACCTTCTGGTTTTACTTGGTTGCATATATATCATTACTATAAAAACTGGCACTGGGAGAGTAATGGTGATTAAGGAAGAGCTAGTCATTGGTACAGTGTTGGCCTAACAAGTGTGAAGCTTGCATTTTAATGCTTTCCTGTGCCCCATATGGCACACCATCTCCATGCTTGGTCAGCTATTTCCTTCATATTGTGCATTTATTTTTAGGGAGTGGGTCCTAAAGATATTGGACAGGAGCAACACAATGTGATGCAAAGGGATAATGTTATGTCCTGGGTGGGTCTTGTGGATATTTAGTCTAAAACATTTGGAGGAATGTTTCCCATGCAGATGTTTTAAAGGTGCTGGGTGCAAGCACCTCAACAAGCTAAAGGCTCTTTACTTTGTCCTACTTTGTCATCCTGTTGCAAATGTGTCTCATAGTAACAGGTGTGCTTTATTTGTACTGGAGTGTTGCACTGGCGCTTACTCCTGAATAAACATGCACAGATTTAAGCTATGCTTTGCATCACTAACAGGAATTTATCTAAATTTGGTAAGAATTACATTTGCTCCTATGCTCTTTGATTTGATTTTGCCCTGTTTCTTTAGCCCTGCCCACTATTGGAATGCAAGCCCAGAGTTCCTTTCTAAATTCTAAAGTCAACCCCGGGACCAAACTAAAGGTTCCCTATCCCATTTTAGAGAGTCATGTTAAAGCTGGAAACGGTGGGAAATTGCACTCTGCAGAAAAAGTCATATTTATTGTATCTTCCAAACCCCATCAGTTCCAGTCAGCATGGCCAATAATAATAGATTGTGGGAGTTGTCATCCAAAACATCTTGAGGGCAAAAGCTTCCTTACCCTTGATGTACTCAGTACTAATGGTACTAACATTTTGCCCCTTTCAGAAAGGACAGATATTTCATCAATGTGCTTACCTGTTTCAAGTGGTCATTTAAAGCAATTTGCATCCCACTCTTCTTTCTCAACATCTCACAGGTCATCAGTGTATAGAAAAGAGCAGTAACTGCCAGTGGCAAGCAGAAATAAAAACTAAAAAGCCACCAATCTTTAACTTCCTTGTAAAGCTAAGAGAGAAAGAGACAGGAAAAAATAACATTATTTCAGCTTTTTTTAAAAAGTGGCAATCAAGGAAACATGCAGGTCAGTCTGATACACAAAGGATTCTGGTGGAAACACAGGAGAGAACCTTCTTAGTGACTGTTACAAGTATTCCCAGACAGGCGAGACTGGCTTCTTCCCTGCTTTTCTTCAGTCAGCAGGTGAAGACTTCTCTAAAACCTTTGGGAATTTTTGGTAAGGAAAGGACTTTGAACAATGTGCTACACAGGTTTTTTTTACCTATTACACTTCTCTTAATTCTATTGATTGTTTAGATATGCTTTAACTTTGTATGTTTTATTGATAGATTTTTTTATCTGGATCTGTTTTAATTTCTGTAAGCTACCTTGAGTCAGAATTCTAAGAAACCACAATGGAGGTAGTACAGGTTGAGTCTCTCTTATCCAAAATGCTTGGGACCTGAAGCCTTTTGAGTTCAGATTTTTTTTGGGATTTTGGAATACCTGTAGTTGTACATATATACATAATGAGATATCATGGGGAAGGGACCCAAGTCTCAACACAAAATTCATTAATGTTTCATATACACCTTATACACATAAGGAAATTTTATGCAATATTTTAAATAATTTTGTGCATGAATCAAATTTTGTGTACAATGAAGAATCTGAAAGCCAAGGGGTCACTATCTCAACTACCTATGAAAGACATTTGGTTTTTGGAATATTTCAGATTTTGGAATTACTGATAAGAGAGAGTCATTGAATCATAGAGTTGGAAGAGACCACAAGGGCAATCCAGTCCAACCCCCTGCCATGCTGTGATAGGAGATCACATGCCAAAATAATTCACAGTACTGTTGTGGCTTTGTTGTTATTTTAAAAGGTCCACCTCCAGGAAGTGGACCCGGGGCCCATTCATACTGCACAATTATAGCACTATGGTTCCACTTTAATTGTCATGACTCCATCCTATGGAATCCTGGGATTTGCAGTTTAGAGAGTGATATTTAGAATTCTCAGCCAGAGAGCTCTAGACTACAAAGGCCAGGATTCCAGAGGACATTGCCATGGAAGTGGAATTATAGTGCTATAATTGTGTAGTTTAGAGTCCCTGCAGTCTAGCAGTTCTGTCAGAAGAAAAGTGGTGCTTGATAGGAGAAAACCTCCCCTCCACATCTTGCAAGATGATAGCATCCTGGTCACCCTGGCAATGGAGCTAGAGGGGCATCAGCACCAAGGTCACTGGGAAATGTTATAGCATTGCTGAAGCAAGGAGTATACCACCCATGGAAGAGAGTGATTTGGCTGCTTTATAAGGAAAGGAAGGGAGGCATGGAGAGTTCAGAAAGCCTGCTGACAGATAGTTAAAGCCAGTCAAATAGGAGCCATGGCTCCTTCACCAGTCTCTCAGACAATGAAATAATGTAGGGGAGGAAAGAGATGCAGGGTCTAACCCCCTCTCCCTTCATTTGATTCCTTTTAGGATTTGTATTTTTGACAAAGGGCACAAATTTATTAAGAAAATAAGTACACTAAGTATCAAACAAAAAGAATCTAGTACAGTACACCTTACCTGCATGAAATATGTTTCCTGCTGGGGGTTAAGCAGACAAACCCTAAGTTTCTCTCCTTTGTAATTCACAGTAATCATATCAAAGCCTATGGCTTCAGGAATAGCTAAAACAAGAGACATGACCCAGATCAATACAATTTCAACTGCTGTCCACTTTGGCACTCCAATGCCCTTGATCCGGCTCCATGAAGCTACTGCTCGATACCTAAATACAAAAATTGGACACTGATCAGATATTGTGGTGGACTTCCCCATGTGTGCCCTCCATATGGTTTGGGCTACAACTCCCACCCTCCTTTATCATTGGCCATGTCAGCTGGGGTAATGAGAGTTGCAGTCAGAAACAGCTGGAGGATACAGTATTGGGGAAATATGGGAAAAGCTTTGTGATTGACATGAGTGTACATTTCTATGATGTCATAGGCTTATATGGCTGGCATGTTACTACTTGTATCCATTCAAACAGAACAGATCCACTAAAGAAATGTTGGTAGTGTGGAGATTAAAGAGATGGTACTGTTTGTGCTAATAATATACAGGCTAATAATAGGAGGTCCTCTCTCTCTGAACCTAAGCAAAAAACCAAGAGCAGCCCAGCTCCTCCAGGTTTTGCTTGCCTTCCAACTACAAAACAACACATATTCCATCTGACTGCATTGAAAGGAAAGATAGGAAGCATGACCACTGAGACACCAGGGAGCAGGAAATGAGTCAATTTTAGCTCCTCTTTGCTTTGAAGTGAAGCTCATTCCCTGCTTCCTGGTCTCTCAGCCATGCTGAGAGAATGATCATGCTTCCTACTTTTCCTTCCAGTGCACTCAGATGGAACTGGTGTTGGATCACAGTTGGAGGGCAAGCAAAACCTAGTGGAGGTGGGCCACTCCTGTTAATTGCTTACCAGATGTTCATGGTCAGAATTCTGTAACTAAGAACTAATGCTTCAGCCTGAGAATTTTCCATCTTCCCATTCCCATACTCTTCCCATTTTCTGTTTTGTCTTTTGTCAGCTGAAGACAGGGACAGTCTCACTCCTTATCTTTCTAAGCCATCCTGAAAGCCCTTTACTTTTTGGCTAAGAATGGGGGTGGGTGGAAATGGCCTAAATAAACAAATGAATATTAACACTATTGAGCAAAGGCTGTTGCAATACATGCCCTTCTTGCACATCTCCCACTCTTGTGAGTGAAGCATGTGATGTGGTTCTTTCCCAATTTAACAGTGGCATGAGAAGATGTGCTATGGACTCCATTCATATGACTTCATGCTTCTAGTATTATGTTACCAGAGTGCCACAAGGAGGACCCATGCTGAGAAGGTTGTGAAAAATTTCTTTGTGGCTTCCAGTTTACCTGACTCTACCTTCCTTTATCCCATCTCTTGCAGGAACCCATTCTGTCCCAGGGAGCTTCCCCATTGCTGAAGACCAAGACATATGGGACATATGAAACACTAGAAATATAAAGCATCTGCCTGCCTCTTAGCACTCTTCTTCATTTCTAGTTCTGTTGCTGTTCAATAATGAAAATGTTGGTAAAAGACCCAAATCACAGGACATTCACTGAACTGGCTATGAAGAATGACACTGGAGATAGAAGGGCCTGATCTGGTCTGTGTCATAGATCAGCATCTGGAGAACTACATTCACTGTGCTTTCTTTCTGCAGAAGAGCTAGGAGAATGTCTACCTCTGCCCTCTTCCATTTCTTTTCTCACATGGCAAAGCATGCATCTCAAGAGGAGAAAGGATGCTTTTCATGTGAATGGCTCTTTAAACAAGCAAGAATCCTGGGAAAGGATGTGGAGAGTTGACTCTAGTTAATCTGAGCGGAGCTCTTAGAGACCTGGTAAGAAAATGGTAGGATACAAAGATCCTGCGATAATCCAAACTCTGCTTTATTCTTTCTTCCACTTTACTTTGAAAGGAATTTTTTCTTGCTTTCATTTTCTGCATACCAACCTCCTTCTTTCAGTCCCTGCTTTGATATTCCTCAGAGCTTTCTGGAAGCTTTCTTTACCTTACACTACACCTAGGGATGCCATAACCCAGCGGCCCCCAGGAGAAACCCGCTTTTGGGGGGCCCCTCCCGGTCCCGGACCAGTTTGGCCCCCAGCCCGGGGCCCGCGTGGCGCCTCCCCACCTTCCCTCACCTCCCCGCGCAGCCGCGCCACCCACCACCTCCTCCTCCTCCAAGAAGGAGGGAAGGCCCTGGCGATCGCCAGTGGCGCCTCGCCCTCTTTCCCAGCCTCCGAGGAGACCGAGGCCTCCGCAGAGGCTGGGAAGGAGCGTGTGGGGCCGCCAGCGATTTAATTTTGAAATGTAGGACACATTTTTTTTAAATGGAGCCTCCATTTAAAAAAAAAGTGTCCTACATTTCATAATTTTGTCCTACATTTCCCCCAGTTTCGAGGTCCTGATTTATGGCAACCCTAACTACACCACACCACATATGCATATTTTAAGAAGAAGAAACAAGAATTGGTTTCTCACCTGTCGATGCTGAGAGCACATAAACTTAAGACTGTGATGCCCACCGAAGTTTTTTGAATGAAGGGGAACAATTTACATATTTCAACTCCAAAAGGCCAATTTTCTGCATGAAGCTGTGGAGAGTAAACAGCCAATGGTTAAAAACTGCATACTGCAATTCCTCATGGGATTTGGATCCTTAGAATACACAGGCCAAGGAAACCAGACTGCATCTTCTACTATATATCTCAAATTCCTGACATCTTAAATCTGGCAGCTGAAACCAGGCCACATAAGAATGTTTTGGGGAAAACTGTGAGAAAATGCTTAGGCTTAAATCTAATTGCTGGTCCCAACTACAGAAGACCCATTGCCTCAACTCTTGAAGAGTGAGTCCATAGTTAAACAAATCCCAGTGATTCAATGCACCTACTTTAGTTTACTAACGTGATTTGGGCCATGGATTCCACTGTAAAATACCAAGTTCTTTAAAAAATTGTTGTTGTGTGTTTCAAGTCATTTCTGATTCATGGTTACTGTCAGGCAAACCTATCATGGGCTTTTCTTGGCAAAATTTGTTCAGAGGAGATTTGCCATTGCCTTCCTCTGAGACTGAAAGAGATTTGCCCAAGGCCACCCAGTGGGCTTTCATGGCCAAGTGAGGATTTGAACCCTGGTCTCCAGAGCCATAGTCCAATACTCAAGCTCTACACCACACTGTCCCCACTCTTAAAAAATTACATTTTTGAAATTTAAAATACAGAAATTGGACCTGACCCAGCAAAGGTTTAATCCCACTGAAATCCATGAAACTCATGTCACCTCTGATTGACTAACATGCATCCCATTGACTGCCTTACAAATTCAATTGAATAGGGATCCTATATATGTGGTGAACATAAGTGGGCTACGGGAACAATGTGCATAAATCATATATGTTTTAGCCCAATTTGCTTACTTTTCTCCCTGTTTTAAAGGGCAGGGATCATGGAACTGAGCCTACATATGTTTAGCTCTATGTGTTAGAGATTATACTGTGTATGTGACATGGATGTGCTAATACACCAAGTCTACCAGCATTCATAGAAATACCACATCTGAGTAAGTAAATCTGCCAAGTCCCATTCTGTAAATCTTAATGTGATTTAACTATGGCCACTGGTTTAAGTCCATTATATAAGCTCGGCCTTAGCAAGGAAAGCAAAAGTTTGAAGACCAGATCATTAAATAGAAGAGAAAAATATCAACAACTCTCAGTCAGGAGGATGCTCTGTGCTTGGTACTTATGATATTCCCCTATGAATGAGATGGAAAATATAGGGCATGAAAATCACATGCAGCTCCACCTTAGTTTTGCAACCCTTGGTGTCTCATAGCATTTCCTGACAGTGGCACCTGCTGACTTCCTTGTCAGTTAAGTGGGGAATCCACTCGGGGTTTTTTTAAGTTCTGTCTATGGTGCTAAACCTATTTTGGAGATATGCTTCAGCATCATCCTTAAAACACTGGACTAAAGTGGATCCACTGCCCACTGACATGGAAGTCATGAGCTACCATTGCCTCCTGCGTGACAAAATTTAGGTGCAAAATTATATTAAAACAGCATTTTCTTTGGATTTGCTCAAATGAAGAACTGTGGTCCCAGAAGGACCTAGGGATAGCAATTTTCGTTTATAACACTTTCCTTTTTCCTTTATAACCCTCCTTGCATGTGCTGTTTTGGCAAAATCTTAATTTCAAAGTAATCCTGTCACTGAGGTTGATCACACCCAGCAGTAATTATGCAAGTTTGTGAACGGTCGCATTGCCAGGTTTTCCAAATAGCAATAAGGGGAATAAGTCAAAATTCATGGCATGCAGGGTTGACAACTGGGAAGTAGGTAATAGAAAGTCTGGGTTCTACTTAAATATCAAATGAAAGTATTGATTTCAGTTAACTTTGCAACTGTAATATTGTCCACATTCATAAAGTGTATGATGCACAAATTTCTGTGTGTAAGAAGGCCTAACATCTAAAAATATTAGATTTTTTTTGGCATCCTGTTCAGCCTGTATAGAAGGGAAAGTATTCCAGCTCTCAAATAGGAGGCATTCCTTATAATAAGGGGCATCTGCCAGTCCTAGAAGTTATAAACTTTCTGGCCCTCAAAAAAAAGGGACAATCTGGCAACCATAATGTGAGGATCATGTGGTTTTTTGGGGTGGGGTGGGGTGGGGTGGGCAGATTCGCTCCTGGAATTGACAAAGTTGCTTACCTCTGTCTTAGTAATTAAACATTAACAACAAATAAAAGGGGACAATCTCTTGTATACCACCATGAACTAGTTGAAGAATGGAAAGAATAAAACTGAGATTGCACAGTCTTACACAGATAAATCTGATATCTCCTGTGTCCATCCACCCAGTTGCCTGTCTGCTCACTGTCCTCCTGACAAGCCTGTGAATAACCAACCCATGAGTGTGAAGGGCTGACTGTACTCTCTATAGACCTTGGCTAATGAAAATGGAGACTGCAGTCAAAGAGGAAAAGAGTAAGACTTGGAAAGGCGGCCTTGAAGGAACTAGATAAGATTCTCAAGCATAGACATATCATTAAACACCAAAATGAGAACCACCCATGCCAACATATTTCCATTCTCAGGTATGGTTGTGAAAGCTGAACAGTGAAGAAAGCTGACAGAAAGAAAACCAACTTATTTGAACTGTGCAGCTGGAGAAGAGTTCTATGGATACCTTGGACTCCCAAAAAGGCAAATAAATGAGTCCAAGAGCAAATCACAATTGACCTCTCCCTAGAAGCCAATATGTTTAAACAAACATGACCATATCATGAGATGGCATGACTCCCTAGAAAAGACATTGATGTAAGATAGAAAGCAGTAGGAAAAGAGTAAGACCACACTACAGGTGGATTGACTCAAACTGAAGCCACAGCCCTCAGTTTACAAGCAGAACAGTTGATAACAGAGGCTCTTGGAGGTCTCTCATTAGTAGGGTCGCCATAAGCCAAAGTAAATTTGATGGCAAATAATAACACCACACCACATAGATAAAAACATACAAAAGATAATAATGAAAACCATGTCTTTTGGAAATCTGCCGCCTATGTGCAATAAGACAAGGCAAGAGGCCCAAGCAAGTGGCTATATTTCTTCCATTTGACGTGGAATGATGATGGCAACACACAGGAGGATCAACTAGGCCCTTCTCACTGAAGTATCCAAATGGAAAACCTCCAAGTAGGCTTGGCTGATAAAATTCTTGTCTTTTCATCCACCAGAGGATAACATGAGCAGAAGCTGGGTAATGCACTATTTTACCAATGCACTTTTATTTTAACTGTGTTTTAATATTATCAATTGAACTGTGTTTTCATAAAATAAGTTTTGATGCTCTTATCAACACCTTTTCAGTTAACTTTCTTATAAGCCACCTGAAACTGTATTTGAACTGCTGAAATAATGCAGTCTGTCATCACTTTAACTGTCATGGCTCAATGGTATGGAATTCTGGGATTAGTAAATTCTGTGAGATATATTGCCTTCACTGTCATAGAATTCTGATGCTACAACAAACTACAAATCCCAGGATACCATAGCATTGACCCATGGCAGTTAAAGCATTGTCAAACCAGATTATTTATGCTATGTAGATGCAGCCCAAGTTTATGGAGAAGGCACAACACAAATAAAACAAACAAATAATACAGCGATCCAAGCCATCTAACAATGTTACAATTGCATAATCTTTTAAAGCCAGATGGTTGATGCAGACATTTCGTATAATTGACAACATGCAAACTGTCACTGCAACAACGGAGAGAGTGTGTAAGTTATGCAAACCAAATCATAATCATACTAATTGCATAGCTTATAACTCAATCACCACCTTATTAAAAATGTCAATAATAGCAGTCATCAAACCAGTTAGCCTAGAATTGTTGCATGGTGTTGTTCTAAGAGAAAATGGGATGTCTTGCAGCCTGGGTTACTGGAATGCTGCCCCTCCCCAGGAATAAACATTGTTTTACACAGTTAATCTGACATACATAACAATAATGCAATCAGAACATAAAACAACAGCAACACTTTTTGATTACAGATCCCAGAAGCCACAGCCAGCATAGCCACGTCTGAGAGTTTATATCTTTTTCAGACTTTGGATCTAGTTAGTGTTCAGAAGGGTTTACCTAACTGTTAGACAGATCCAAATGGAAATGAGAGGCGGACATTGGGAGGGAACTGATCAATCTCTAGTGGAAATGGGAAAGGGAAAAATTTGGCAGCAGAGAAGCAGAAAGACAGGACAAGTCTAAGTCCATTGTACAAGACTTTGTGTGCTGAAGAATATCTGTATTTGTAGGAGAGGGATGGGTCTTGAGGAGTGGAGTGAAAGAGGCAGAGAATGTAGTGGTTAGTGCTGCTGCTGACCGCAAATGGCAGAAGGCATGGAGATAGGGTTGAAGTAGGAGACAGAAGGGGACTGATAACAGATAAGCTTATGTGGAGTGTTGTAAGAGATACAGAAAGATTTATGAGCAAGGATAAGACCTACAAAGCCATTACAAATGCTAAGCATTGCCTATGCAACAGCAAATGCTGGTTTTTCAATGGCTGTAATCTATGTATAGAACAATAAGCAGTCCAGACTCTGTAGGAGTAAACTCTCCTCCCCAGTACATGGGTTCAAAACAGAAATGTCACTTGCCACTCCCCCAGTATTTGCCAGGATTCAATCAACCAGTTTTAAATTATCACCTTTATGTCAGTTTGAAGTGTCTGTGCCTTCACATTGCCTGTCAACTTATAGTGACCCCATGAATATCATAGTGCTTTCTTAGGCAAAGGATACTCAGAAGTGGTTTTGCCAGTTCCCTCCTCTGAAGTATTGTCCAGAGCACCTGGGATTATTTGGTGGGTCAACAGGATAGTTATACAGTGTGCCTGTGTAAAACATGGGCGCAGCATATGCAGCTTTCAGCATATACTGAAAGCTGCATGGGAAAAGCCCCTTGCGTGCCCCAGAAGAAGTAATGGGGCGCATGCCATAGCACACATGTGGCTCCAGCACTCGTGTGGCTCCAGCACATGCAGAATTCCCCTTACGCAGAGGGATCCGCAACGGATCCCCGTCCAAGGGGAGGGTGCACTGTATTTTTCCCCCTTAGGAAATATTCTTTTATTACTCTTCCCTTCTCTACTTTATTCCAATATTACACATTGTATTTATTACTTTTCCGTTAAACTTTTCTGTATTTTAATTGTAAGGTAAGTCAGATCATTTCAAGTTCAAGAGAGGGAATAGTATTTAAAGCAGTGGTTCTCAACCTGCCTAATGCTGCAACCCTTTAATACAGTTCCTCATGTTGTGGTGACCTCCAAATCATAAAATTGTGGTGTCTCGGTTCCTAAGACCATCAGAAATATGAGTTTTCTGATGGTCTTAGGCGACCCCTGTGAAAGGGTCATTCAACCCCCAAAGGAGTTGTGACCCATAGGTTGAGAACCACTGATTTAAAGAGATCTTGGCTGTGAAAAGATCCCAGTAGTTTAAAGGAAAGGTTAAATTATCAAGGCACTCCAAAACTGACAATCTAGTGAGACCAGGAATAGCTAGCCTCTACAATATCCTAAAGTACTGGTGCTCAACATTTATGATAGTGAGCAAATTGAAGAGAAAAATAATCTTTTCCAAGACTCCTCAAGGTAACTGATTAAGTTAAGATACACGTCTCAGATGAGAGCACTTCTGTGAATGGGGGAGGTGGAGAAAGACATCAAAAAGAAGCAGACTTATAAAACTTCATGAAAAATGAGGGGTTGCCCCATTCCCTTTAGTGTCATCCTTCAGTGAACAAAGACCTGCCTCCCTTTCCAGAAAGGCCTGTCTGTACATGGAAAACAAAATACATATAAAACAATAACTACGGAAGGGGCAAATTTTAAAGTGAGCAGCGTTCCTTCCTTTTTACTCCCTGCTCATAACTCTTGAGAATATCTGGGTCTTGCTTTCATAACCATGGGTCAGGGCTTCCTTTTCAGTGGAGTAGTGAATATCTTCTGAGTGTTTGTCTGAATGTTAGGGGGCTAACCAAGGTGCTGAAATGGGTTGGATAGTTCTTTTAAGGTTCAAACTAAAGTCCTATGTTAAATCCCCCCACTTGACATGGAAACCACCAGCTTCCACTGTCATGGGTAACATGTCCCTTCACTGGAAACAATGATAGTTTGTTCGTGACATAATTGGAAGACTCATTTTGCATACAAGTGATCTTTAATAGGAAATGTATGGCTATGAAGTGTCCATGTTACTGGGCAGAAAGTAAATAGCCAGTTACCAAGCATATGCCTCTGTATGTCCACTCCGAAATTATGTCCGGCTACATTCAATGGAACTCAATCTATCCTTAGAGAAGCTAGGATGGCTTCTACCTTCTACTGGCAGGTGGAAACCTTTCTGTTCTAAGAGACTTTTAGGAAATGACTCAAAGGGATTGCCTGCAGTATTAAAATACTCTTCATACCAGTCGAATAGAATGTAATATAGCCACATGTGATTTGTAGGAGTTTGGGCTTTTTGTGGGGCTGCTCCTGAAAAACTCCTTAAACTCCACAGAAAAAAATGACTTTCCATTTTTTACCACCAATATGCGTATTATCATATCTGAGGCTTTCCATTTGTTTCACATGCATTTTGATAGCTGAGCATTTTCTGCAGAGGGAAGAGGAGAATAGATGTGAATTTGCCAGGAAATGAAGACACCCATCGATGCAAATGTGTAAAAATCTGCAACAATCCACATAATACACTTATGTGTACACTTGGTGATGAGATTTTAGTAGTGTGCTTTTCTGATTGGTTTCTGTATTTTTGACTTTGAAATGGATGCATAGGTTGGAGAATAAGTACCTGCTAAGGGGAAATAAGAGATGTGTTCCGGTATGGTTTTGTGAATAACGGATTACCTCTTTAGTCAAATGAATAAATGTAATTCAGAAGATTGCTTAACATCAACATTGTTTAAAGTTTTGTGCAGAGTTTGCTTTGAGCTTGTCCATATTACACATAGAAGAAGAGGTTTCTTATAGTACAAAGCATCAAATGTCATGTGAAAAAGTACTCTAAAAAGGCAAATGAAGAATAATGAGCAGAAAGTGTTTTTCGATGGTTTGCTAAGCCTTTCACACATAAAATCTTTCACGAATTTTTTTTTAATAGGTACATGTAACATTTGTTAATAAATGTATAAACTTTGTAACTTTATAATTTTATAGCGTTTGAAGAAGCATCTTCCCAAAACACATCACCAGATGAAAAGCCTTTTTAACAACAGCAAGGCTTATCAACGTTGTTCCAAAACAAGAGCAAAGCACATCTCTTATTTTCCTGCAATTCAAGGTGTTTTCTCCTCAATTCTTTCTGATAAGGGGAAAGCCAGAAGAAGAGATGATCACACAGCAGAACAGAAACAATGAGCTGGAAGTTGAATCAGAGATCACCTGGTTCAACTTTCTTCTGAAGCAAGAAATCTGCTGCTGCACTTTCACTGACAGATGGCTATGCAGCCTCCCCTTAAAAATCTCTAATGAATGAGACTCCACTATCTTTAGAGATCCTGAGTAACCGTTGTAAGTTGAACACAGGGTGGTCTGCATTCCACACAGCAGTGAAGGAGAACTCTTAGCTATGGGCATAATTATACCAGATTCCGCAACTGACTGTACCAGACAACCTTAGTCTGGGTTGCACAAGTTCTCCAATCACCTCTTTCTGAAGCCACCCCTCCCAGAAGAAAAGGTGGTGGTGGGAAACAGTGCAAAGTTGGGGACCTCTGCAACTGGAAGCTACTTTGCTACCCCGCAGTGGTAAGGCCTACAGAGTGGTACATCTGTTTTATATCAATATAGCAAACAACCCCCTCTCCAACAGACTGGAATAAAACACCCAAGGCTTGGAAACATTCCTTTTTGGGGGATTATAACTCCCAGAATCCCCAAGCTAGTGGGGCTACTGGCCTTGGTGGTGGAAGAGATTTTGGAAGATGTAATCCTCAAAGAGTAAATGTTCCATGTACTGAAACTACCTGTTCAGTGTGTCATCACTCCCCCCCCCCCCCCCCCCGCCTGGCAAAAGTTTAAAATCAGAAGGCTGAGTGTGCAAAGATGAAGGCATGATGGTTGGTTGACTTCTGCATGAGCTTTGCAGCAAAAGGAAGCCCATGGGGTGGGGTGGGGGACAGCATTCATGAGCTAAGCCAGAGAGCTCCCACTGCTTTGTACAGGAAATCTGGCACTAAATGCTAGGGCGTCACAGGCGGCTCAGGCACATATGCGTACATGTGCAGTAATGGGAATGTTAATTTTATTTGACAAAGCATAAATATTAGCCATCAAGCAAAAGTGGCTGGAAAGTCTGGGGATTCAACAACAGCAAAACATGCACACATAAGGCAAGGGCAACTTTTTGAACCGCTCCTTCCAGTTTGGTTTGGAAAGTATGAAGCTGCTGCACAAGAAACAGATCATCTGGTTAGCACTTTTTGGGAGCCAGTTTGAGCATCGGACTAGAACTCTGGAGACCAGGGTTCAAGTCCTGTCTCGGTTATATAAGCCCACTGGGTGACCTTGGGCAGGTTACACTCTCTCAGCTTCTGGGGATGGCAATAGCAACCCTCCCCACCAAATTCTGCCAAGAAAGCCCCCCCCCCCTTGATAGGTTCACCTGAAGGTCTCTATGCTTAAAAATGTAGCCTCAGGCTACTGAAAAGGCCTCAAAAACTAATTTTTAAAGCTGTGAATTCAGACCTAGAATCCATGCTGTGCCAATACCCAGAGTTCTTCCTCCTCACTGCTAAATGCAGCCTATCTCAACCAATCTGGGAAAAGACAAAAACAGGCTCCAGGGCAGGGGCTATAACAGTAGCTCCTTTGATCACTGAAGCCAAATCTTTAATTCTTTCCCATTCATTTTAGTTTCAAGCCACACTGGCAACAACCCTCCCAACCGGAGAGGCTGGGTCCAACCTAAGTCCAAACTGGGTCCCATAGAATTCAAGGTTGGCATAAGCTGATTCACACAAACATCAGTCACACTGATGCTCAAGCAATCTAAAATGTATTATAATATAATAAAAATAAATTAAAAATCAATTTAAATATAATAATAATAATAATAATAAATATAATACTAATACTAATAATAAATTTTTTATTAAACAAGTCCCTCCCCCAAGCCCCCCAGCTTGTCCTTTCGAGGGACTCCAAGTACCAGCATCCCTTGGAGCAAAGCACCAGGGGTGTTGTAGTAGTCCCCCCAACCCAACCCAGTGCCAGTGCCATTCTAGGGGCTGACCTTGTAGAGGTGGATGGGGATGTCGATGACGATGAGGAGGAGGTCCCCGAGGGCCAGGCTGGCGATGAGGAGGTTGGGCCCGTTGCGCATGCACTTGTTCTTGTAGATGATGCGGAGGAGGGTGGCGTTGCCCAGGAGGCCCACCACGAAGACCCCCGCCGCCACCGCAGTGTTGATGGCCTTGAAGGTCCGGGCGATGGCTGGGCGGCTCGGGCACATGGGCAGAGGGGCACCAGGGGCAGCAGGAGCAGGGCCCCCCTGGGAGGCATTGCCTGGGGACTCAGCCCTCGAGCAAGAGCATCCCAGCAGCAGCCCCAGCAGTAGCAGCTGCACAGCCATGATCGCACCTGGAGAAGGAATGAATGAATGAATGAATGAATGGAAGGCAGCCCTCCAGAGCAGCAGCCTGATAGGAGAGGAAAGAGGAGGGGTCTAACACTCTCAATCCAAGTGACCAGACCCGTCCTCCATTTCCAGGACTTCCCCTCTCCTCCCCCAGGAGGGATTCCAAAAAGTCATCCCATCTGGATCATCATCATCATCATCATCATCATCATCATCATCATCATCATCATTTTCGTATAGCCCGCCTTTCTCCCAAGACAGGGACTCAAGGCGGCCGATGAAGCATCCCTTCACACTGATCCAGGCGTCTGGCCACCCTCCCGTGGCAAGGTTCGTTCCAAAGAGGGTTGCCCTGTGAGGCTGAGAGAGTGTGACTCGCTCAAGGTTCTCCCACCCCCTCCATCGTGGGTTTCCAGGGCCAGGATTCGAACCCGGGTCTCCGGAGCCCAGTGCTCCACCCGCTACGCCAGGCTGGCTCTCTAATTTTTTATATCCACGTTTGTATTTTTAGCTGATTTATTTCATTTCATTTCTAGCCCGCCTTTCTCCCCGAAGGGACCCAAGGCGGCTCACAATAACAATGGTTTTGTTATCCCCCCACTTCTTTTTTTACCTGGGAGAGGACATCTGGTTCCTCTGCCCTGGCCCCACTCCTCTCGCCTTGGTAAGCCGCCTTGGGCCCCCTTTTGGGAGAAAAGCCCCAGACCGACAGAGAGACCTCTTGTTGTTGTTGTTGTGGTTGTGTGTCTTCCAGTGGGACCCTTGCATGGGGTTTTTGTTGGCAGGGTTTGTTCGAAGGGGGGGTGTTGCCATGGTCTTCTCCCCTGAGGCTGAGAGAGTGTGATTTGCCAAAGGTCACCCAAGGTTTTGGTCATAGCAAAGCAGGGATTGGAATCCTGGTCTCCAGAGTCATAACCCAGCACTTGGAACTCCAGGCTGGCCTTTGAGACCTTCCCTTCTCCCTCCAGCCTAACAACCCACCAAACAAAACCTAAGACAGGGTTCAAAAGACAGTCCTTTGTCCCCGGCTGGAGGCGATCCATTGAAGGAAAGGGATTTCCTCACATGGCCAAGACTGAAATGGTTTGCTCTAGTTGGGCTTTAGCTAGCCTGGCCTGTTGGACTAGAACTCTGGAGACCAGGCTGTGATTCCCAGCTGGGCCATGGAAGCCCACTGGGTGACCTAGGGCAAGTCACACTCTCTCAGCCTCAGGGGGAGGCCATGGCAAACCTCCTCTGGACAAATCTTGCCAAGAAAAACCCATTATAGGTTCACCTCAGGGTCACTACACACCGGAAAATCCTTAGAGGCACACAACCACAACAAATGGGCAAGAAGTCACACTCTCTCAGCCTCAGGGGATGGCAATGGCAAACTCTCTCTGAAGAAACTTGCCAAGAAACCCCAGGATGGATCTGCCTCAGGGGGTCACCCGAAGTTGGGAAGGAATTGAAGGCGCACAACAGCTGCGTCCACACTCCAGAACTCATCCATGTTGATACTGCTTTAACTGCCATGATGGCTCCATGCAATGGAAGTCTGAGATTTACAGTTTCCTGTCCAAGAGCTCTGGTGCCACAACAAAGTACAATTCCCAAGATTCCATAGCATGGAGCCAAGGTAGTTAAAGTGGCGTCAAACTGGATTATTTCCCCAGTGCGGATGTAGCCTTAGACACCCGACATTGTAGCCTTAAAGAAAGAAAACTAGGTGTGATGAAGGATCTCTAAATGTATCTAGGAAACATATTTGGGGGTTGTTGGCCATATAGCAAAGCACAATAACATCTCAAACCCACAAAACAGTGATGCCTTTATTGTGGTCAGTCTAATAAAGATATCACTGTTAGGTGGATTTGGGGTATGACTGTACTTAAATATATCGATTGTAGGAATGCTTTGTGTTTGAGTTCTAGCATAGGTGTTGGTTGCTTGTTAAGATCCCTATTGCTGCTTTTTCTTTCCTGTGCCTAGTTATTTATTTCAAAGTATGTAAAACTCAATGGAGCAGAAAAAGGATTCTCCGGCATTAAAAAAAAGTAAAAAAAAAAATCATTATCTGCATCCAGTATCATTTCAGTATCTGGATGAATTAAAAACCATGCGAGATTGAGAGAAATACTCCTGTGTTACTCAGTTTGGAAGAACTTAAGCACCATCAAAGGCTGCAGTCTTTTCTTCCACTGCATTCATTTATTTTAATTAATTAATTAATTAATTAATCTTTAATCTTTTTGCATTAACTAATGTTAATTAATTAAACTGTGGCCTTTCCATCAAAAAAGGTGCTCGAAGCTTTCGCACACCTGTTGAGGCAACACATATTTGTCCTGTGGTGTGTCTTGAGCCCTTCTATGGTTTTGTTTTTAGGAATTATTTCCCCCTCAACTCTTTTTCATTAGGCAGTCGGTCAAGTCTCACTGATTTCATTAACTCTGCTTCCAGCTAAGAGCTAGTTGAAACTGATGGCTTAAGGAAAATAAAACAAAATGAGCATTACACTGAAAAGTGGCATGCTCCCCCCTCCATCCCCCAGTAAACCCCACATTCTTCTTTAATGGGTTTAATTGCTCTTACCTTGAAAACTCTCCAAGCAGCAAAGTAGTTGGTTAAGTCCTTGGTGGCTACAAAGTCCCTTCTTGATGGGCAGATTGTAGGGTCCTTGGCTGGAGCCTTTGCTGTACAGGGTGATCAAGCAGCTGGAAGTGATGGCAGAGATGTGTGAGTTGAATACTGTTATGCGCTGATCATCTAGCAAATGAAGCCTCCCCCTCGGTTTCTCAAAACACCCACCCTCCCATCTTTCCCATCAATCACTGTCAAGCCCCACCCACTCCTTCCAACAGAGCAACAGCTTCCCCTCCAGCCAGTTAGGTCTGGAGAGCATCAGCAGAAATACTTTTGCTGGTGGAGGCGTGTGACAAGAGCAATGTGCATGGATGTGCAACATCATCAGCGGCATTATACAGATGTATGCATATTCTTGAGAGCAAGTGTGGTGTAATATTTAGAGGAGCCTCCCACAACCAGGTGCCCTCCAGATGGGTCAACTAGAATGCCCTTCATTCCAGGGAACGGTGTTCCAAGCTTAAGCCACTTGGATAGGGTTGCCATAATGTTCTTCCACAAAACTGGGACAACAGTATATAGGACTGGATACAGCGGCTTAATGACACCCCCCTCCAAAAAACTCAGAAACACCCTCCGACCAACACATTTTGACATTTAACATTGTTTTATTGCAATGTTGGTGCTTGAGAAGTACAGTGTGCCCTCATTATATGTGGGCGCAACTTACGTGGCTTTCAGTATATGCTGAAAAGCTGTGCTGGGAGAATGCTTGGTGCACCCGGAAGTTTGGAAGAGTCTTTTGAATGGCGCTTGAGCATATGCAGAATGGATACCCCACATAAGGGAAGGGCCGCTGTACAACAGTTTAAAACAGTGGTACCTGCCACTGGCATATTCTTTTTATACACCCCTATGGGGAGGGGGTGGAGGCAAGCTCCCAAGTAAGGGAGGGCTGGGTTAGAGTGTCAGATTAGGACTGGTAGGTGAGTGTGAGCTCTATTATTATTATTATTATTATTATTATTATTATTATTATTATTATTATGCTTTATATAGTGCTGTAGATTTGCACAGCACTGTACTGTACATACAAACAATAAAACAGATAAGAGTAAATCTGCCCGTGGCATACAATCTAAGAAATAATAGCATAATACATATAAATAATACATAACAATACAGGAAAGGGTTCAATAAAACAGGCAACAAATTAAAAACGTCAAATAGCAAATAATAGTCACGCAATGCCTGGGAACACTTCGGTGAACAAGATAGTCTTCAACTCAGTTTTGAAACTAGTTAAAGAAGTTATGACCTGTGCTTGTGGTGGGGAGGAGGTTCCAGGAGTGAGGGGCAGCAAGTGAAAAGAATGAATGTAGGACGGGGCAGAGAAAATCTTGGAGTGAGACAGAAAACCTTGACTACCAGAATGGAGGACCTGAGCGGGAAGGTGAGGAGAAAGAAGGTCTGATAAATAAGGAGGGGCCAGCCCATGGAGGGCTTTAAAAGTCAGCAACAGGAGCTTATGCTGAATACAGAAGGGGAAGGGGAGGCAGTGAAAGGATGATAATAAAGGAGAGATATGGTCGGAGCGGTGGGCAGATGTAATAATGCATGCAGCTGAATGCTGGACAGAAATTATAGGACGGAGGTGAGAGAGAAGAAGCCCTGCCAGAAGGAGGTTACAATAATCTAGTTGTGAGATGACCAGAGTGTGGATCACTAGGTTCAGAGTTCTAGGTTCAGATCTTCCCATTCATCCCTTGAACCCATTACTTGACTGAATTCACTAGTCAGTATGGCTAGTTGTGATGCCAGTTGGGGGATTCTGGGAGCCATAGTCCAAAATACAACTCTTCCAAACTCTATGGCCCGGTACATACGGGCCCTTTGTGACACCTTCGTCATGTGCTAGGGTTCCTTGGGGGAGGAGCACCCACACACCCCACAACCCTTGCATGTGACAAAGGCACAACAATGGTGGTGCCCTGTATACATGGGCGCCGCCATTGTTACGTAAGCACCGCATGGCATCCTCACGGTGCTGTGCAGCGCTTACGTAACTAGTGCACCACTGCTGCACTAGTTACACCGCCGCCATGGCTTTAGAAGAACCCACTTTTCGTGGGTTCTTTTTGCACTGGTGGGAAGCTGCATGGTTTGGCGGTTATGGCTGCCGCTGGTGGAAAAACAGGCACAGGGAGGCCACCCTTTTTGGGTGGTCTGTGCTGCACCTTTATTTCCAAATGTTTAACTCCCAAACATATTTTATAAGAACTATGTATTTCAAAAAGTTCACACAGATTCTTCTCCCCCTTCTCTTCCTCATTCCAGAGACCTACAAATTGACACTCTGAATGAAGAAGACAGTTGTGGTTCGAGTAGTGATAGGTGCTCTGGGAAGAATTCCAAACAGACTGACAAAACATCTGAATGAAATCACATAGATATGATATCACTCTCTTCTCCTTCTGTGTCATGTCTTTTTAGATTGTAAGCCCGAGAGCAGGGAATCGTCTAACTAAAAAGATTGTATGTACAGCGCTGTGTAAATTTACAGCGCTTCATAAATAAAGGTTAATAATAATAATAATAATAAATAATAATGATAAAAAACAGCCTTATTTGGAGCCTTGTCTGAGGATACCTCATTGTGTCATCTGACAATACCTCCCTTTCTAGATTCTAAGACCTTGAATCTGAATTTTCAGTAATGCCTTGTAGACTGTAAAATAGAAATTCACATTTCCCCACATTCAGGACAGAAAAATCCCCCAGTTTACAGCAGAAAGTGAAACTGCCAGATTAAGTGATATCCAACCGGGTGGTTAACGTGCCGCCCGGACCTTAGTTATGGGTGCCATTGGGAGTGAGTGCATCAGAGATTCAAAGGTGTTGGTGCAGAACACTGTAGTGTCTTTTCAAAAGCCACAGTGGGAGAGAATTTCCTGTTTTGTTAAAAGAACTTTGTTTTAAAATCCCCATTTCAGTCATCATTAGGAGAATCTAGTTTCCAGGATTCCAATAGCACAGGATGTGTGTGTGTGAACAAAGTAGCTGTGATAAGTGATTCATTTTTCCTAGTTATATTGCACCTGCTCATTATCAGCTCACAGGAAATCTGTTAATTGAAGCCACAGTGTGTGTGGCTAAGCCCTGAACAATGACAAGACCTCTGTATTGCAAGACCAGTTTCCCATACATCATCTGTTAGATGCACACTTTACCTGCTGTGGGATTGAAGCACCTCAGTTACCTGGCATGTATGATTGCTTTCCATAGACATTGTCACAATGGTATGGGAAACAGCTCTTATTCTTCTCTGATAACCAAACATTTCTAATTGTTTGGACTAGGGGCTTCAGTCCGTGTCGTTAAGAAGCTTTTTTATACAGTTGGCACTCCATATCCATGGATTAAAGATATATATATATATATTCCAAAAAGCTCTCTGCCAGAGAATGCTAAATAACTCACAAAGCTATAAATCCCAGAATTCCATAGCATTGAGCCAAGGCAGTTAAAGCGGTGTTTTGCAGTACAGATTAGTCCCCCTTTGCCGTGCGTCCCTCCCCAACATCCCATCACCTTGGTCACTGATTTGTGTTAAATTCTTTGGGCTGGTTGACAAAATGATTGGACTGAGATTTGGGTCTAAGTGGTCATTAAATTAACTGGGCGGCCTTTTGCACAGTCATATTTCCACTGCACGAGGTAAACCACTGAGCCATGGAATTCACTGGCTGACCTTGACTGACCTCCCAAAATAAAAGATAGCCCCATCTGCCCATAGTTATTTTTTTATCATCTGCCTATCTTTTAACTGTTTTAATTAATTTTAACTTGAATATGTAATTTGATTGTCCTTTTTTGAATCTGTAATTAACTGTTATATTTTATGTTGGTGGTGTATACTATATTATGTATTTTTTATTATATTATATTATTATTATTATTACCATACTGTATTATGTATTTTTATTATTTTTATTTTAACCCACCTCGATCCGCAGGGAGAGGTGAGCTAAGAATAAATACTGGTATTACTATTATTTTTACTCATTTTCCTTTTTCCTGATCTACCTCAAAGAGTTATTGTGAATGTGAAGTAGGGAACTGGGGAGCCATGTATAATGCCTGGATAAAGTTGGAAGAGTGATGGGATGGAAATGTAAAGTAAACGAATAACCTGATGCTGGGATGCAGAGTGTGGCATATTCTGTAGTAGTCTTTCTGTTAGATATTGAATGGGAGACCGCAATGACTACCTGGTGCTAAAGGCTATACAGTATTTCGACGAAACTGACAAAACCACCTCTGAGTATTCCTAAGAAAACCCTATGAAATTCATGGGACCACCATAAATTGACAGGAAACTTGAAGGTACATAGACTCTCAGCCTTTCCAATAGGAGAGCTAGTGCATCGAGGGCCATTTTTCGCTGCCAGTACGTAATAGGCTAACCCTAGTACATACTAGGGTTAGGGAGCATATGAATGGTGTGCGCTCTCTAACCCTACTGCCACCGCTGCCACACTACATTTTGCCGGTATGTGTCGCGCCTTAGTCATGTTTGATTTGGTCAGTGTCTTAAATTAATCTGTTTTATATTATAATTGCATTTCTTTTATTTGATTTAAGTTTAACCACCACGAGTCTCTCTTTTTTGAGGATAACGGATACAAATCTAGCATATGAACAAAAAGTACTCCCCGAGATATATAGCCTTTACTTCATTCTCAGCAGCATTTTGAATATCTTCAATAACTCTCATGCAGTAAGGGAAAGTTTCAGTAAATCTTTTATGTGATCTTTTATTTTTGGAGCCAAGCTTTGCTGAGTATATTATCTACTGTGGAAGTTGGCAGAATGTAGTTGAAAGTGGTGCAGGTACAGTGTAGAAAATTAAATGGCAGGTGGAGGCCTTTTGTAATTCCACTTAACTACTAATCTATACTATAATTTCAAGTATTTGCCTGTATGTTTTGCTATGCTAATCTACATGTTTGATCATAGAGTCAATGAAGCTGGTGTGTTTTCTAAAGGGACTAAAACAAAGACTAGTATTGTTTTTGCCTCCATCCACCAACTACTGCAGGTATTTGCCGATCAAACACTTTGGATTTCTATATTTTTTTCTCTTTCTGGAATGCAGATTTATGAACTGGTTTTGACCAGACTTGACAGTTAGATTTAGGTTGGCATCCCAAACATTTTTGTGCAAGTTCAGAACTGATTGGCAAACTTTGGCTTTTGGGGATAAATTGCTGGTTTTGATCTATTTTGTACAGAACTTGGGAAATAATTTGTAAGGATCATAGATGAGATGAGACAAACTCATGCAGATCATAAGTAAAATAATCAACATCAAACTGGGCAATGCCAGGCAAACATCTTAGTTGTATGTACAACTTTGTCTAGGAAAATCTTTAGAAATGCTTGCAATCTTCAAGTGTTAAGTGCAACGTAAAGCTGATTTTTTCTCATGCTTTGACAAATGGAGTAATAGTTTCCCTAAGTAAAAAAAAAATAGAAAAGGTATTTTACCTAAACTGTTGACATGCTCAGAGGCAAAAGGACAGTCCAGAACTGTATAACACATAGGAACATGGAATGTGAGAAGTTGGAATTGGGGAAGCTAGACATAATAAAAGAAGAAATGGAATGTATAAACATTGTAATAGTTGGGGTAAGTGAACTACAGTGAATAGGAATGGTACATTTTGAGTCAGATAATTATGCAGTGTTTTATTCAGGAAATGAAAATCAAAGAAGAAATGGGGTGTAGCAAAAGCAAGGAGACAATGTAATGCAAAGTCTGATAATATCAATATGACTGTAGGTATAACCAGAATCTAGGTTATGCTCCAACCTCAGAGGCAGAAGAAGAAGAAGAATTTGAAAGATAATATGCTGGAGTCCAGGTGGAAATTGATCACACACCCAAAGACTACTTCCTATTAATCACCAGGTGGGGTTCAGGAAAGGAAGAGGCACTAGGGACTACATTGCAAACAGACAATGGCTAATGGAGCATACAGGGAATTCCAAAAGAAAATCAGCATCTGCTTTATAGACTATAGCAAAGCCTTTCACGACATAGATCATGAAAGGCTATGGAACACCCTTAAAGACATAGGAGTACCAACGTATCTGATAGTCCTGATGAGAAACCTGTACTTAGGACAAGAGGCTACTGTCAGAACAGAACACAGAAAAACAGAATGCTTCCCAATTGGCAAAGAGTTTGGACAAGGCTGAGTCTTATCGCCCTACCTGTTCAAGCTATATGCAGAAGATATTGTAAGGAAAGCAGGCTTCGGCACAGAAGGAGGAATGAAAATAGGAGGAAGGAATATCAACAATCTAAGATACATAGATGACACCATAATACTAGCAGAAAGCCTCCCAGACCTGGAACAATTACTAAGGAGTTTATCACACGGGGAAAATTGGAAGTTTAAAAGGGTATTAGGCACAATTGCATGATTGGTTTTCACATGATGTTGTGTGCAAATTATTAAGAATGTGACAGAAAGAGACATGAACCAGCAATTAGTCATTTTCAGGGAAATATTGTGAATTCATTTATGTTTCATTCACGATATCGCTTTTTTGTGAAATTGCTCTAGTGTGAAAGCTATTTGCGGTTTATTCACAGGATTTTCACAGTTTTTGTACTTGTTGCCAGATTTCCCATGGTTCTTTGGGGTGAGTTTACTTCCGGTGCTGATTTGTTGTGCCCGGGTGCCGAGAGGAAAGCAGCCTTTTATGCCTTTTAAAAAAACTTCCTATCTTTTGTGTAATATTTTGTTCTTTTTACTTAGGTTGGATACCATTTCTGGGAAAGTAAAGGACGGTACAGTATATTTTTATAAAGAAAATTGTGTAAAGAAAATTGTTTATTTCTCTGGGTGATTTTGTTTGCTGCCATTTGTGTTCTGGTGATGTCTGGTGAATCAAATAATTGTTCTGTATGCATGCTCAAAAACGTGATTCTCAAACCATCAATGGGATTTACACACATCTATGTGAAAACCAAATGCGTATTCTACTCTATTTCTCACTTTAGTTATGAGCCTTTAATGCATTATTGTGTTCTGAGTGTGAAAAAAAAGGAAATCAGTTAATTTGAGATGTAGTGCTGGAGAAAAGTGCTGAAAATTCAGTGGACACCCAAAAAGATAAACAAATGGGTTCTAAAACAGATCAAACCAGATATCTCCCTGGATGCCAAGATGACAAAGCTGAGGCTGTCATACTTTGGACACATCATGAGAAGGTATGACTAATTGGAAAAAACAATAATGCTAGGAGAGGTGGAGGGAAGTAGAAAGAGAGGAAGGCTACATGCTAGATGGATGGACTCTATTAAACAGGATAGGGAGTCTTGAAGATGTCTCATCCACAGGGTTGCCATGGGTTGAGATCAACTCAAGGATGGTTAGCAACAGCAACAGAGAATGCAAAAGTAGGAAACAGAGCAGAAGCAAAGAGTGTAGGAAAATTTGACCTCGGGTCAAGAAATGATGCAAGAGATTGATTGACTGAATTTTGCGAAGCCAGCAGTTTGTTCATTGCAAACACATTCTTTAAGTAACCCAAGAGGTGATTGTATACATGGACATCACCTGATAGCCAATAAAGAAATGAAACAGAGTACATGATTGGAAGTGGAAGGTGGAGAAGCTCCATTCTTTCTGCAAAACAAGACCAGGACTAGATTGTGGCACAGGCCACAAACTGCTTAAATTGAAAATAATAAAGCTAAAGAGGAACACTGAATCAATCATTGTGTGAAAATACAATCTGAAGAACATCCTTGTAGAATTTTTAAAATGTAAAAAGTGGATGTGCACCATTAAACCTAATTGACTGGGAGCTAGAAGGGACAGGACTGAAGCCGGGGACTTTGTTAGGGAACACTAAGAAACAGGCGTCTGAGACTCTGAACAGACCAGCAATAAATGCTGGCATCGGGGCAGAGTGTGTGTGGGGGGGTGAGAGATGACCACACGCTATGCCCCTGACTAACCCCATGCCACCATGATGTTGTGTGCCCCAGCGCATGGCGAGAGGCATCACGGTACTTCCTTGGCTCAGTGTGTACACATGCTGCACTAAAGGAGTGCCGAAAGGCCATGGAGCTGGCGGCTATGGTGCCCTTTCCATGGTGCAAAAAGAAGCTGCTTTTTGAGGCTTCTTTTTGCACCATGGACCTGCCAGGTTGGGGGTTTGGTGGGTGGATGCCATGTCCCCTATCCAGCAGGGAAAGGGGCAGTGGGACACTGTGAAGCCCCTTTATTGCTTGAAGAATTTCTATGAAACTCTTCAAGCAGTTAAGGGCAGAATGTGAAGCAAAAGGGGAGAGAACTAGGGTCAGAATCCTGAAAGCAACTCAGTGACTTGTGCACAAGGACAAGGAGAACTACTAGAATAACCAATGGAAAGAAACAGAAAATGACAACAAAAAGGAAGAACAAGAGACCTTTTCCTCAAGATGCAAGAAATCAACGCAAAATTTAAACCCACAGAGGGGATGTTCTATGACCAGCAGTGGAACGCACTACATGACCATGTAGAAAAAAGAGATGATGGAAACAATACACTGAAGATCTATATAAAAGAGATGAAAAAGGGATAGATTCATTCAAGGAAGAGCCTACAAGAAAGTAAAGTGGTAGCTGTATTTAGAGCACTTGGGAGAAATAAATCAGCAGGAACACATGGCATACCAACAGAGCTACTTCAGTCTACACAGACAGAATCTACTCTAGCTCTAACTAAAATCTGCCAACAAATAGGGGAAACAAAACAATTGCCCACAGATTGGAGATCCTCAATTTAATTCCAGTCTTCAAGAAGAGGGACACCAGGGATTGCGGTAATGTCAGGACAATCATACTAATTTCCTACGCAAAGAAAGTGATGGTCAAAACACTACAACAATTTTTAAAAGAAATACCAGCTATGCAAGCTGGGTTCAGGAAAGAAAGAAACACTAGAGATCATAGTTTTTTGTGGGGTTTTTGGGCTATGTGGCCATGTTCTAGAAGAGTTTCTTCCTGATGTTTCACCAGCATCTGTGGCTGGCATCTTCAGAGGGAACATGAACTAGGAATCATATTGCATAACATGCTTTGGATAATGGACTGTACCAAAGGATTTCAGAAGAAAATCAGCCTATGCTTTATAGACTATAGGAAAGCCTTTGAATGTGTAAATCATGAGAAATATGAGTCACTCTTAAAGAAATGGGTGTACCACAATGCTTGATTGTCCTGATGCATAGCCTATACTCAGGACAAGAGGCTGCCATCAGGACAGAGTACAGTATGGAGAAACTGAATGGTTTCCAATTGTCAAAAGGGTTAAGCAAGGCTGCATTTTATCACCCAATTTGTTTAATTTATATGCTGAACATATTATACATGAATCAGGATTAGACTCAGGGGAAGGAAGTGTGAAAACTGAAGGAAAGAATATCAACAATTTAAGATATGCAGATGATACCATGCTATAGCAAACACATGGACTGATTACTGAACAAAGTCAAGGGAGAAATGCAAAGGCAGGCTTATAGCTGAACAGTAAGAAAATAAAAATAATAATCACAGATTATTTGTATAACTTTAAAGCAGATGATGAAGACATTGAAATAGTTGAAGATTTTCCATATCTTGGCTCAGTCATTGACCAGAGTGGAGTCTGCAGTCCAGAAATCAGAAGATTAGTACTTGGAAGGGCAGCTGTGAGGGAAGTAGACATGATCCTCAGTGTAAAGATATGTAATTGAATAATAAAATTAGGATTGTCCATGCCATCATATTTCCCATTTCTATGTATAGTTGTGAAAATTGGATAGTGAAGAAAGCTGATAGGAAGAAAATCAGCTCATTTGAAAAGTGGTGCTGGAGAAGAGTTCTGAGAAAACCGTGGACTGCTAAACAGACAAATATGAGTTTTGGAGCAAGTCAAGCCTGAGGTTTCCCAAGAACCCAAGATGACTAACTTGAGACTTTCATACTTTGGACATATAATGAGAAGGCATGACTCACTAGAAAAATACTGCTTGATAAGGTATAAGGCAGCAGGAAAAAAGAAAGACCTCTTTACAGATGGATAGACTTAATCAAGCAAGCCACAGAGTCTGCAAGATCTGAGCAAGGAGGTTTCAGATAGTGGGATTTAGAGGTCTCTCATTCTTGCCATAGGTTGATGTCCACTTGATGGCAGTTAATAACAACAATATCTAGGTTTAAAAGGGAATGTCTGCATACTTATAATTTTCTACAGTACAGAATTTGAAGCAGGGCTGTGAATGGCCATTAGGATTAAAGGAGTTTATAAAACAATCTAGATTTTTTTTTAAAAAAGGCAAAAAACACAGTAAAAGTGTTACACCTACTTTTCCCCTTGTATGGTAAAGGCCGAAGCTGCAAGTGTGTGTGTTTTACACACTTCTATATTTAGTACAAAAGGGACAACACATACTGAGCCAAATTGGAACAGGAATTCTGTCTCCAAATAATGTTTTTGTATAAAATGACCCCTGAAGGCAAGTTCTAAATCCTGGTCAGTATTCACATTTCTATGACAACCTCAGCTTCATTTGTTATTTTTAAAAAACCAAGTTGCATTACAGATACACAGTATCCAACTACAAATGGGTGTGTGTGTGTGTGTGTGTGTGTTTGTTTTAACATCACAGATGTGCTTAGTACACTCCACGATCATAAAATATGCCAGGCTCTTTTATCCCCTTGCAGATGATATACAGGTAAAAAATTAAAAAAATATTTTAAAAAAACAACAACAACCAGAGGGTGGTTGTTGATGATGGTTGTGGTATTAGTTGGAAGCAGCAGCTTAAGACCTCCACCAGTCCTTTCATGGGAGCTGCTATCTGGACTGCTCCACAAGCAATGCAGCTGTCTGAGATCTGCTTGGGAGATATTTCTGTCATCTATGGCCTCAGGGAGCCACTGGTGGGCAGCAGCCTTCCCAACCTCATGCCTCTGCAGATGATTTGCTGTACAGGCCAAGCCTCCCTTATCCAAAATTTTCGGGACCAGAAGTGTTTGGGATTTTGGAATACTTGTATTTACATATAAGTATATAATGAGATATCTTGGAGATGGAACCTAAGTCTAAAAACAAAATTCATTTATATTGCACATACACCTTATACACATAGCCTGAAGGCAATTTTATACATAATATTTTTAATAGGTTTGTGCATGAAACATAATTTGTGTACACCGGACCATCAGAAAGCAAAAGTGTCACTGTCTCTCCCACCCATGAACAAAGCGCTGATTTTTTGGAATATTTCCATTTTCAGAATTCTGAATATGGGAGGCTCATCCTGTATAACTCTTGTCCTGGGCAGGAAAATGGTAGTTGATGCCTGCTGAAAGCTCGTTAAGGCTGGTTGACACTATCGGTCAAGCTTCCCCCAACTGGAGGCCTAATAAAGGGGGTGTGAGTGAGGAGTGAGAGTGGCATAGGCATGAGAGACATGGTTGGGAGGGAACATCCTCTTTTTGTCCTTTCCTTGTTTGCCTGTCTTCCCTATTCACATCATGCTTCCACTCAATATATGCATGTAGATGTATGTATGTATGTATGTATGTATGTACATATGAGAGTGTTGATGTTCACACTGGCTATGTAGTGGTAGGTTTCAAGTACAAATTGCATCCTGTAATCAAGGATATGTGCTGAGAAGCTGTGTGTGTGTGTGTGTGTGTGTGTGTGTGAGAGAGAGAGAGAGAGAGAGAGAGAGAGAGCTTGGTGGTCATTCATTCAGGTTGTGGGACATGCAGTTTCTGTTCTCTGGTGCTGTGGTCCCTATCCTGTGGCTGCAGGGTTGAGTCTTGATGCTGGGTGGTGGTAATACAAAAACAGCTTAAATCAGAGCTGGAGAAGTTGCTGAAACTGAATCAATTTTATCCATGTCAGGAACCTGTCTGGAGGATGCTTCAGCAGTCATTCTAAAAAGAGTTTCCTTCTTACCCTTCCACAATTTTATTCTGAGGGTGCATCTACACAGCTGAAATAATTCACTTTGACACCACTTTATGTGATTGTGGCTCCATCCTATGGAATCCCAGGATTTGTAGTTTTACAAGGTCTTTAGCCTTCTCTGATACCTGACACATCGTAGCCTCACAATGCTATGAATACCAGGATTCTGTAAGATAGAGCCATGGCAGTTAAAGTGGTGTCAAACTGCTTTATTTCCACAGTGTAGCTGCATCCTAAGGCATTTCTCAGCCCTAGAAAACCACTCTTTTATGCCATTTTAGGCAAGATGCATAGAGTGCTTTCCCCTTACTACTGAATACACTCCATCTTGCAGAGTAAAATGAACAGTACTTCCCTAGAGTGACTGGAAAAAACAGGGATCCTGCCCAGGATTCAGTGGTATACATCTGATGAATTCTGCTGTAGAAATTGGAGGGGCGACCCTCTTCCCTTCCATGTTCCTAAAAATGTACTGTAAAGTGCTAGGAAACCATCTGGAAAAGTTTCTCAAAGGGCTGCAGAGAGTAGAAGAAGGTCTCAATTCCTCTGAAAGAAGCAGTGAAATTCAAAGCAGCTACCCCACTGGAGCCTGATCCTTGCTGCTAGAAATGTTATGTTCAGTGTTGATACATAAGCCTCGAAGATATTCCCTGGAATGTTTTACCAAAATCCCAAATCCCCAGAATTCCATAATATTTATTATTATTCAGTCAAAAACCCTGGAAAGAAATTAATTAAATTCCCTGGATTCCGGGGAATTCCCTGGAAATTGGCAACACTGGTTATGTTGATTTATTAGAATTACAGTGCATGGTTTCTCAGAGTAGAGATTGTGTTGAGATTAGTGAAGGTCTGAAAAATAACAGAAAAATGGTGTGTGTGTTGGGGATGTACTTCCCCCCATTTCTCTCTAAGAGTTTGCTTTCCAGATTTCAAATGTTGGGGAACATTAAATGGGGAAAACACAACTTATGTTATATTTCCCTTTTTAGACTGAATAAAATGTTTTATAAATCGAATTGTTTCCTCATTTAACTGAACATCAAAATTTGCTGCTGTTTCTTAGTATTGTGTAGTTTCTGCTTTTAATTTTTATTTTTTTCTCTGTGCCTCAAATGAGGAAAAACACAAATTCATGGTAAAGTGGTTTGTAACTCTCTTTAGTATGGTAGTAGTTACAATGTTTTTTGTGTAAAACTAAGGCTGTAATTTTATACACTATTGTTTGGAAGCAAATCCAATGGTTTTACATCTGAGTAGACATGTACAGACTTGCAATCATATCTGGGAGTAATCCCTATCTGGGAATATGTTTGACTAAACACCATGGGCCTTATTTTCAAATAAATTTCATAAATGTGCCAAGTAGTACATATTTGTATGCTAAGATATAAATTATGCACTTTATGTTGTTGAAGCAGTAAAATGTGTTTATGCTTGGTAAGCAAGACTGGTTTTCCCCAGACTTCTTCCCCACCCAGAAATTAAAATCACACACCCCTCCTCCAACTTTAAAATGATTGGAAATAAAAATAACACACATCTAATTCTGTATGGTGTGATGAACATTAAATGATCAACTTCATCTTCAGTAATATTGAGTTTTCTGGGATTTTGGTAATGGGGTAATGAACTTGTTTAGCACAATTAGAATAAATAAAAATGGCCAACATTAGATGCCACTTTTTTTTACCATGTAAACGAAAAACAAAATTACATTGCCATCCAAGTTGTGAAAAGTATGGAAAAGCTTGTGTATAAAAGTGTGCACTTTGGATACACTTTATGGAGCCAACTGTCCCTCCCTTTCCAAATATACTTTCAGTCTATAAATTCCAAGTTTCTTTAATGTGTGAACATGCCCTTGAGTTTGGCTTCATCTTTCATCCTGAATGGAGTTAAATACTGTGTAATTTTCAATTGTAGCTGAGCTATCTCACCGAGTTGTTAAATGTGAGGGAAACAAAGAATTGCATATGCTTTTCTGGAGCTTTTTGGAGAAAGGACCAAATATAAACTCAAAAATAAACAACTGAATGGCAAATTCTTGCATGGAACCTAGATTGAATTACAAAGTAGTTTGTCTTGCTCTAATTAGAACCTTCTAATGTGGGCAAGCCAGGTAACAGGGATTTATGGGAATTTGGAGGCATGGCAAAGCAACCTGGAGTAGTCAATGCTGTCTGGATATTTTACAATATAGCTCCTATTCTCCTTACTCTTGGCTATATTGATGAGGTTGGATGGTTGTCGTAGTATGAAACATTTGAAGAAAATGAGTTACCTATTCCAAACGATTTGTGTTTTTCCATCACCTTTTCTTATTTTCTCAAAATTAGAGCAAAGTTAATCTCTTTAGAATATATCTTAGGCAGGGGCCAGTCAGATATTTACTGGATAAACAAATGTCTGTTTTAGAGAGTGAATTTGATAATGGCTGTCTAAGGAGATTATCGCACATGTTTTTCTCCTGAGCTGGGCATGGGCTGGCTATGGGTGTAAACCGCTTAAAAATGGATGTTATTGCGTGCCTCCATGCCCGACTTGAAGACATTGCATATCTGATCCGGACCGCTCCCAGACTTTGCAAAGAATGGGAAAGTCCCATTCTTTGCAAAGTCTGGATCAGGTACACGGTGCCTCTGAGCTGGGCATGGAGCATGTGATAACATCTGCTTTTAAGCTGCTTACCCAGCCCCTGCCCAGCTCAGGAGAAAAACATGTGGGTATATTTCTATCGGTCTATACTACAGGATCAGGATATATTCCTATCAGTGTAATCTACAGGATAGTGAAAGGCTGAATCTTTTTATTTATACAGCTTTTGCTACTCCTAAAGAAATGAAACAAGTACAGTTCTGAACATTTTTGCATGTTTCATCTCAGATCTCCTTACAGTGGCCTTTTAAGGCTGGGAAATTGCACACTCATGCCAAAATAATGTGGCCAGACACACATGTTGGGTTAATAGGGCCACTTTATTTTAGCTACAGTATTTAACTTGAACTTCCAAATTGCATCTGGGAGGAACAACCTAGTGTGAGTCAAGCTGAGGTCTGGTGTCTTACCACAGACCACCTCCTCAACCATCTTGAGGCCCTGGGAATATCTCAATTGCTTAGGTTGCTACCTAACCAGCATCTCTGCTTGGAAGGCCCCCCTGGGATACCTCCACCCAGTCATAAGACTTAAACAAAGAATATGCCCCAAGGGGGGTATCCTCTATCACTCTAATGAGCCCCATAACCATAGGGGGGAATCCATGAGAGCTCTCTCTCTCCATCAAATGATGCCAGATGGCAATTGCTGAACCACTACTGCTTTCTCCTCCTACTGCTTACTCCCACTAGGCCAGTGAAAACAGACCTTAGGCCTGTTTAAATATTTGAAGGGAGGTCACATGGAGGATGGAGCAATTGTCTTTTCTTCTGCTCCAAAGAACAGGACCCAGAGCAATAGATTCAAACTACAGGAAAAAAGATTCCACCTAAACATAAGGAGGAACTTCCTGACAGGAAGAGCTGTTCAACAGTGGAACACACTCCCTCAGAGTGTGGTGGAGTCTCCTTCTTTGGAGGTTTTTAAACAGAGATTGGATGGCCATCTGTCAGAGGTGCTTTGATTCTGTGTTCCTGAATGGCAGGGGGTTCTGGATGACCCTTGTGATATCTTCCAGTTCTATGATTCTTGTTGCAGATTGGTTAACCAAATCTCCTTGTCCTCCACAGAAAGATGAACCCATCCACCTGATAAAAACTGGAACTTTTCCTTTCCAAACCTTTCCCCATGCTGTTCCTGATTTCCCTGTTAACTTTATGCCTTGCTCTGTTAACTGCCCCCCCTTCACCTCACCAAACCTGCAGGGACGTAGCTAGGATTTTAGGAAGGGGGGGGGGTCCAGACTAAGTGCCACCATTATAATGGGGCTTGAGTGCGGCGGCGCAGCAGCACACACCATTCATTTTTCTAATGGAAGGGGGGGGGTCCGGACCCCCAGAACCCCCCCCCCGGCTACGTCCCTGAAACCTGGGGAGACAGGATAGCTGACTAGACAAGTATAAACCTAAGCCATCTAACTACTGTAAACTCCACAACGGCAAGAACCTGAATGATCAGGGCCTTTCCCTTCATTAGGCCTAAATTATTCTTCCCAAATGAGAAACAAGCATACCAGTGCTTTTCAAACAGCCAGGGTAATGGGTTGCTCCACATAAAGGCCCTCTTATCCAACTATTCAACCAACACCCCTGAGAAAGGCCCAACTGGGAGTTCGCAGGATTCCTTCTGGCTTGACGGGTTGTGCAATGCACCATGTTGTGGCTGCAAATAAAAACAGAATGGTGGCGAAACTGGCCCCTCTCACCTGGCAAAACAAACAAACAAAGAAATTGGTAACAAACATGAATGGCCAAACATAAGACTTGTATGCAGAATACCACCTACCAATGGCTTAAAGAAGATTCGAGTTATACCCCATTGCAGCAGGCATGGAGACAGCATCTATCTGGAAGGAATGGGTCCTGAACTTACATCCCTGGATCCCCAACTGGAGCAAGGCCTTGGATGTGGCCCTCAAAACTGCTGTTTGGTAAGTAAGTGTGTGTGATAGAATCAAATCCTTGTATCAGAAAAAGAGGTACCCACCTTGGAGTACTGTATAAATACACAAGGCCCAAACAAAACCCAAGTAACTATCGTAATACCTATGTGAATATTTTAGAGTAACACCTTTTTGACCCTGATCAGTTTCCAACCTGTGGAGATGAAATGAGATACAGTCACATCCCAATGACAAGTCATTAAATTATAGGCTGGACTAATCCTCTTTTCAGGCCATCAGGATGCAAAAATACTGTAAAGGCAGCATTATGAAACAAGGCCATTTCTCCAGGTAAAAAAAAAGGGTTAATGATATGATAATGTTAAGTTACATTTTATTGGGGTCAGCTACTATGATGTAAACTGATACTCTTAGGGATTTCCTCTCCACTTCTCACCTGTTCTCTTTCTGCTCTTCCCTAGAATGAAGCTAGATTAGATCAGCACTCAGAAAATGAAGTTCCTATAACAATGCTTTTAGTTTGTTTCTTCAAGACATTGGTGCCTTTGCTTCTTAATCAGAATCTCTAACTGTTGCATGCATTCTCTATCCACAATGTTGTTACAGGAGGAAAAGTGCACTACTGAACGTGAGTTCTGCACTCTATATGTACAAAATAACATAGAATAAGAAGCAGACACCTACCTATCTTGCCTTTATCAATGCATTTGTGTTGTCATATGCACTGCTCTGCAGGGAAGCATCCATATATTTTTCTTACAAAGATGTTGCATGTGTAGTTTTATAATAATAAAGATCATCAGTGTGTATATGTGTGGGGGGGGCAGGGGAGTTTACATGTCGAGGGCAGATTTCTTTCTATAAACATCCCTATGGATGATTAGGAAGGAGGAACTGACTGGAATAGAGGTTGGGAGGATGGGGCTGGTTTGTTTCCCTCTTCCATTCTAGATGTTTCCTTTTAAAGGGAATGTCCCAGCTAACTGAATTATTCAGGAAACGAGTACACTGGCTGTGATCTTTGGAGCTATCAGTTATATGTGCCCCTTCTCAGGGCTTTGTGGCCCTTAGATGTCTGACTTTCATACTTCTGTGATGGGGAAAAAGGAGAAAACAAACAAACAAGCACAGATCCGAAGGCTACAAAAGGCAAGAAGAACTGAGAAGAAACAGCTATGCTTGGACACCATCACATTGAAGAATGTGATGTTTTGGAATGCAGTGTTTGGAATATTTTCAAGGTCCAGTGATAAAGACCTTAACAACAATTTTGAAGAAAGAGAAAAACACACTGTTGGATGAGACATAGCGGGGAAACTGGGAAGCAGGAGAAGAACAGACAACTGGGTGCCTTTAGCTATAAAGCTTCATCTCCCTCTTGTAAATAGACAGTAATATCTACTTTGGACAGGATGGCGGCCTCTAAGGTCAGAGATGGGGAATGTGTGCCCATCCAGATGGTGTTGGATTGCAGCTCCCACTGTCCCTCATCATTGGCTTTGTTGGCAAGGACTGAAGGGATTTGCCATTCAGTAACATCTGAAGGGTCACACATTCTCTTATTCTGCTTTTAGATGATTTGAAGAAGGGACAAAATACCTCAGTCTGGTGTTTAGTTTCCCCTTCTTGACCTCAGTATTCCGTCTACTTTTCAATGCCCTCTTGTTCCATATTGCAGCATAGGACTGGGGCACTGGCTGTTGGTTGTGCCAGTGTCATTAGAAGGATGAATTGTCTCTGGGTTTTAGTCCATACTTGGAAGCAGTTATCTGGAGTGTTGATCCTATTCTGGAGATAGGATGGAACATCTTGGACTGCTCCTTTAAGCTTCAGACAAACACCCAGAAGAGACTCATTGTTCTATTGTCTTTTGAGTCAACAGTTGCCACTAGAATGGAGGAGTCTACAAGTTGAACTCCATTGCTATTTGTGAATACCTGTTGCGTGATGATTATAGCTCACTCTCAGTACAAAATTCATTTGTACACTTAAGTTTTTCCTCCAAAGTTTTGTGTGTGCATGTGTGCCATAAAAAAAAAACCCTGATAGCACCAAATCCTTCATGCTATCACATACATATATGCTTATTTGTCATCTCCGGCAGTAGTTATCATGAGCAGTTTTCTCTCTTTTTAACCTTAATAATAATAATAATTAATAATTTGTTTTATTTATATACCGCTATTCCAAAGATCATAGCGGTGAACAGCAAGTAAGCTAATTAGCAAGTAAGCTAATTTGCCCCCAACAGTCTGGGTACTCATTTTAGCGACCTCGGAAGGATGCAAGCCTGAGTTGAGCTTGGGCCCTTTTTCTGGTCTTGAACTCGCAACCTTGTGGTTTTGAGTGAATGGCTGCAGTACAGGCATTTAACCACTGCGCCACCAGGGCTCCATTTCTCCTGAATTAGAATTAAAGCCAAACTTAGACAATTAAGAATGGATTTAATGCCCCTTGCTTTTAGTAGGTTTACTCAGAGTATGAATATATCTGGATTCAGGTCTTAAACTTTACTGGCAAAGAATAAAAGGAGGAAGATATATTCAGGAAGATGTTAGGCAATATTTGCTCTGCCTTATCCTTTCCATTCTGTGCTTGCATTTTGCTTGGAAAAATGTTTCATTGTTGTTACTGTTACAAAGCACAGCATGTGTAGTGAGAGGAAAATGATATTGTGATGCTTATCTTAATGATTCAAGAAATGAAAACAAATAATGCACAAGTTATAACCCTTTGTACTTACTGTGGTCACAGATTATGTGACTAAGTGTACACGAATGTGGATGGGTAGACCTTAGTCTGTATAAAACACATGTTGGGTATTCTGTATGTGCCTTAGTCTCATATCTGTACCCTGCTACATGCAGAAAATTAATGTCAGTACAAAGCATGAGGCAGTTAGTGGATAATAATTGGGAATACTTTTGAATGGGAGGGGTGAAAGTCCAAAGCATCCTAGGATCAGGAAGATGTCACTTGGATTTTTTTTAAAGTAGTAGTAAGCATAGCAACCAATATTCTCATGTCCTAACTCATTTGACCCATTTGGATTTTACTACTTTATTATTCAGGGAAGTTCGTATGGTGCTGTGATTATAGCTCATTCCCTTCTTGTTCCTTCTTCACTTTTTCAGACGGGGAAAATTGGAAGGTTATAGTGGTCACAATGCAGGGACATCCAGGGCATTAGGGACAATTTCACAATTGCTTTTCAGACAACACTGTGCACAAATTGGTCAGAATCTAGACAGAAAGCGAGGTGAATCAGGATTTTTGCAAAAATACAATTTTTTCATTTCCAGTTCATTCACAAATTCGCTTTCTTCATGTAATTGCAGCAGTGTTAAAATCATGTCCCTGATTCACCCTGTTCCCCGATTTCTCAGGGTTCCTTGATTTAGCAAGGAGAAGAGGCAGCCTTGTTGTTAAAGGAATACACACACACACTTCTCTTTCCAGCTACTCTTCTCCTCTAATGGAGCCTCTAAGCAGTCTCTGAAAGGGAACAGCTGGTGGGAGAAGGCAGAGAGAGAGGACATTTTGGAATTCCTCCTGTACAGGAGGGAGACGTGGAGGATATGTCCTGGAAAAGGAGGGCATCTGGGAGTTTCAGCCCTCGCTGAAACCGGGCAGGCTTATAGACCAGCCCTGTCCTCTTTCTCTCTCTCTCTCTCTCTCTCTCTCTCTCGTGTGTGTGTGTGTGTGTTTATGGAAGTTTGCAAAGGGAAACTTCAGCCTACCTTCTTCTGAAACAATTTCTGGGGCAAAGAGGATTTTCCTCCCTGTTTTCCTTCCCTCTCTGGAGCAAGTGTGTGTATGCACTTGTGGAAATGACAGTTTGGAGCATGCACAAAAAGGTTATTTCCAAGCTTGTAACAGGATTTTTCCTCATCTGTCTGAAACCCAAATTCACTTTTGACCCACTTTCTTGTCTAAGTAATGTGCTTTTAATGCTCTCTGTGTGATAAGCATTAGTAAATTGGCTTGCTTTTCCAGGATGCCAACACTTTAAGCATTTTTGGGATGCAAGCACATAGGTCTCTTAAAGTGATTTGATAGAATAACATTTCTTAAATAAGTGCTGTATGAAAATGCATCTGACATATGTCTGCAGGTTTGTTGGTTCTTGTCTTTCAAACTATTGCCCATCACAATTAATCCCATCATAAATGGCTTGTCTCAGAATAAGACCTAATATTTTAGGCATTCTATGTTGTATGAAATGTCTACTGGATGCATGATCAAAGAGAGCAGGTTATAACTCAAACAGGGAATTGTGGAGATTTAAAAAAATGTAAAACATCAATGACAGCTTTGATAATGGTGTTGAAGGAGTTTATACATCTGGCTTCTGCAGTGTCCATTCTGGAGGCTTACACTACAGCCATGGCTCATATTCTGTTAGTTTTCTCCTTTTGCAGGACCTAAATTCAGCCCTGGAGGAAACACACAGATGGCAGATTCCAGAGGAAAGACGTTTATGTGTTTTCCAGCTGCTTTTCATACAAAGTATGTGAACACTGATCTTAGCAGTATCTCAAATGTTATGAATTGGAATTGCTGCTGCTGCTTCTAAATTGCACATTAAAGACTCTAGTGTTTTGATAGCTCTTAATCTATTTGGAATCCCCTTAATATTGGAAGTTATACAGATATTCAGCATAGCACATGAAACAGTCTACTCCAAGCAGTGTAAGAAGAAAGATTTTATTTAATATGATGTCAATTTGAGATACTGATTGCCTCCAGACTAGCTTTTCTTTTGGGCGGGAGAGCGAGCAATAGTGTGAAATTCCCATCCTTTAATCACTCACTTTTTATAAAACATCCCAAAAGTGACATAGGGCCCAAACTGACAGGCCAAAATAAAGCTGTTTCAGGTCACTTTGGAGGTATGCTGTTTAAATGACACACACATCCTAAGAGTCCAGAAGCTGCGCCAAAGCTACGCTCCAGTCCATAGGACTGGAGCGTGGCTTTGGTGTGGCTTCTGGCCTCTTAGGATGTATGCATCTTTTAAACAGCATACCTCCAAAATGACCCAAAGCAGCTTTATTTTGGCTTGTCTGTTCGGGCCCATAGTTCAGCACCCTGAATAGCTCTTTTAAAATTTGGACTAAAATGTGAAGCAGATTTACCACCCCACTGACACAGAAGCTACCAGCCTTATAAACAGTGTGGGGGACGGGGGCTGCAAAAATGGATTGGGGGAATCCACCTGTTGCCCACCTTTGCTATAAAAGTACACCCATCCATAAGAATGAAAACAGTACAAGACTGAATCCTACGTCAAGATAAAGGCAGGATATAAATTAAATAAATAAAGCTCACATGACTTCGAAGTGCACAGAAATCAGAGTCACTGAAAGGGCATCAGGATATTGAAGATAAATTATAGCCTCTGTCGGGGTGTGTACCATGTGACAGGTAAATGAGCCGGACATCACAAGAGGGAGATAAAACACTAGTGTAGACTGAGCCCTAGTGACCTGTGATCAAACTACGTCAGTGCTCTGATCCTTTTCCTTCCTCCCTCCAACCAGAATTGAACTAGTCAGCCCTTCACACAGAGGAAAGAGCCAGTGATACTGGCAGTGGGATCACGGATGGTGTGCAGGAAGTGTGGACCTCCTTGGATGACACTTCAGAGGAAAACTGACATCCAGTCAGGCCGTTCTCCCTCGGGGGGGGGGGGGGGGGGGGGGGGTGGGATGTATGTGCACCAGTGTTGCTGCACCTGGTGCCAACCCCTTCTGTGCTGCCGAGTTCTCTCTGGGAGGAGGAAGCTGAGCAGTGGAGGGGGGAATGAAGACTCCCCTCTCAAGGCTGCTCCATTGCCCACTTTCTCACAAGGAGGAAGAGGAGCAGGGGGAGGAGAGGGGCAATGTGGTAAACTAAACTGAAGTAGATGGGCAAAAAGGAATGGCCAGAGGATTTAATCTGCTCCTTTTGCGAATGGCTTCAGGTCGCCTTAGCTGGTTTCAGAGTGGCTTCTGGCCACTTCAGGGTCATGCGTCGTATAAACGGCATGTCCCCAAAGTGTCCGGAAGCCGCTCTATTTGGCCCATCTGTTTTGGGCCCTTGTCTTATGACAGAATTAGCCCTACTGCTCCCTAGACTGAGGTAACTCCCTAGACTGAGGTAGCCCCCCTCAGGTAGCAGATCTGGGGTCTCAAAAAGGAGGGGGAAATGTTGTTACTGTATTTTTAGTGGCAGATGGGGAGAACAGCTTGTTAGATTTTGCTCTCATGTACTAAGTCTGACCCGGAGAGAGGAGCTTTTGCTGGCCTTCCTCAGATAATATGTTTGCTCTGTGGAGCAGGATTCCACTAGAGACAATAAATGAAGAACAAAGTCAGTATAGAGTGCAACTGTATTTGGGATATTTTGTTTTTCACGGGGAACCCTAGAAACTGTCATCAAAGAGAGGGCTTGCTGGTCTCTCTTATGGATTTCTTATAATCCCCACATAAGAAAGTGACTTACGTCAGTGCTTTGACTTACATAGTTCAATCTTTATGGTTTCAGTTTTCAGATAGGAGTCTTCCCATATTTAAATCTAAAATACAAGAGATTGAACCATACTGGAAGTAGAATCTGTAAGTTGTAGACCACAGTAGTAAGTTTTTTGAATTCTTATGCTGCCATTGAGCTTCTCTTCTCATACCTAGCCATAATTCCTAGGGATCTGAGTCAGAATCCAGGGCACTTACATTATACTGGTCTCAAAAGAACACATGTTAATATAGACAGACTCATTAACTTTCCTTCCTTCCCCTATATATGTAGAAATGAGATGATATTTGGAAGACATGAACAATAAAAGCCAAGCAATTCTCTTTTTTTCTGAAGGAGAGGAAGGGTGGTGTCTCATTCAACCAACCTCTGAATGATTCCAAATTGATGCATCCTAGATTAAAGAACATGTTTAAAACGAGCTTCTATGGTCTGGCTTTCATTCAACCGGCAGAAAGGAATTCACTCTCCCTCTTCAGCTCAGTATTTCACTTCTGAGACAAGCACATTTTGACTGCTTGGTAGCCACAACTGTATCTAAACACAGAAGAACTATAATCCAGCCCAGCCCACAGACAAAATAATCAGCAGCAGCAGCTTGGCTCACAGTATATACTAAGCCAAATATCTGGCAACACAGTTTGCCAAGCAAAACTCATAAAACTAGGCAATCTTGTGTGGTCTATGACTGTTGCTGATAGCCCAAAGCTGGATTGTGGAGGTACTAATTGCCCTCAACTGTCATTAAAATGAGCACATGGTGGGAGTTTAAGTTGCTGTGGGCCCAGAAATCATCCACACTGAAGAGAAATGCAAAATTATTGAAGATAAGGATAAAAGGGATAGAAAGAAGGCCTTCTATGCATAATACCAGAATCATCCAATGAAGCATAATGGTAGGATTCAGGTCAAGGGGAAGAATTTCTTTGCATATCACACAGATAAGCTATGGAATTTGCTAACACAAGATGCACTGATGCTTACCAACTTAGATTAATTGAAATGGGGATCGATGAAGGATGGGGGCTATCAGTGACTACTGATTGTATTGGCTATATCAAAGGCAATAAGCCTTACAATACCAATTAATTGGGGAACAAAAAGAAAGAGGTACAAGGCACCTCTGAAATTAGGTGAAAGAAGTTGTAACATAAGCTTTCATAAACTTCCTGGACACTGGTTCACTCTATGCATCTGAGGAAATAGACCAAGTCAACAAAAGCTTATGTTATAACTTCTTTTGCCCAGTTAGCCTCAAAGGTGCTACCTGGTCCCTTTGCATATTGATATTCCAGACTAACATAGATATGTTTCTTAAAGAGGCAGAAGTAATAGAAGGTGGAAAACAAGTGAGCACTCTGGTCCAAGTTATCCAAGGAGTTTAGCGCACAGCTAAATAATCTGGTTTACCTTGCCTGGTTTAAATCCTCTTCAAGGATGCAGCTGAATATTATCATGTGCATTTTGCCACTGATGCTGCCTCCTGCCTATAATCCACCTAAATCCCAGCTAAAATCCATGGTCGGTTGGCCAATTTGCAAAGCTGGAAAGCTCCTGGTGTTTATCACACTGAGGTTTATGCAGCTCAGATCTGGGGTAACTCCTTGTTCAGCTGTGCAAATTCATGTTATAACGTGTTTTATTGCACCTGGTTGCCCTTCCAAATCGAGGGGGAATCAATTCCAAGGCAAGTCACGTGGTGTAGATTCATGCAAAGTGGAGTGAGTGCACATTGTATTACCACACCAGTACATACCATGCAGATTCAACTTGATTCAAATTGGGACCCTTGCACATACTCAGTGGGGGTCTGAACGCATCCTGAACCTTTGCACTTCCGGGGTGAAGAAGGGAGCCTGGTTCCACTTTCACCTGAATGACAGCCTCACATGAACGACTCCCTTCTATTTTCCCATTCCTGGCAGCCAAATTCAAACGGGTCCTCCATGTCTGAGCTCCCATCCATTTCAGCCACATCTACATCTATTCTTCTGTCATTCTCCTCATCTATTTCAGCTATATCTACATCTAGTCTGTCATTCTCCTCATCCATTTCAGCTGTATCTACATCTATCCTGATGTCATTCTCCTCATCCATTTCAGCTATATCTACATCTATCCTCCTGTCATTCTCCTCATCTATTTCAGCCACATCTATATCTATCCTCTGTATCAGAGCCCCCATCCATTGATGATGATGATGATGATGATGATGATGATGATTAATGGAATTATTATTATTATTATTATTATTCACTGCAAAATAATCAGTGTAGAAACTGCACATTTACTTGAAAGTAAATCCTTTGGATCTGAATGCTAGCCTCACGTGAAAGATTGCTTCATATTCTATGGGCTTTAGAGTCTGTCTTGGCACCCAAACTAGCACTCTTTCTCTGGGATATATGCTCCATTTTTTCCAGTGACACAAGCAGCCTTCCCCAGCAGCATTGGAAACAGCTGCTTTCCCCCTCCTCACCAGCATTTCCCCTTGGCAGCAATGGGATTGGGGGGGGGGAGTACCGGCAGCAAATGGGGCAAAATTGCAGCACAGCATCATGGGAAATGTGGGACCTTGGAGGTTTGGGGGGGGTGTACTGGGACGGAATCAAAGTTGCATTCCACACCAGACCAATTCAGAGTGAAATCGAAGTGAGCTTGGAAGTGAATTCTGTGAAGTCACTTTTTCCTCGAATTCATCAAAATGAGGAGTCACTTTGGAATCACTGCGGAAGTGCCGTGGAAGGAGTGCCCATAGAAAGGAAATGTGTCTGATAACACATTCACATTATGACGTGAATTCGCATATTGGACCCGCAGTCAATCCGGATCTGAGCCACAAAAACCTCCAAAAACCTCAGTGTGATAAACATCCCTGACTTTGCAAATCAGCTGGCTGAGCACAGCTGGGAACTGGATTTTAGGCAGGAGGTGGCATTGGCGGCAATATGCATATGATAATATCTGGCTGCAACCTGGAAGAGGATACAAACTGGGAAAAGTAAGCCGGATTATTTAGCTGTGTGCTAAACTCCCAGGTCAATAGGTTCTTCCGCACATGCATCAGGGAACCCACTTAACTGTTACTTCAGTGTAACATTAGCAGCTCTTAGCTCCCCAGTTCAGTTCTTCCCAATGCCATTGCTGTCCCAGTATCTTCAAAAATCTTAAGCTAACATGGAAAAGAGCCACTCTGGCCTCCTCCCACATGGTTTGGGCATCTTACCTAGAGCTTTTAGAAGTTATCTTTTGGACTAGAACTCCCAACCTTCCTCTGCATATTTCCAGGGAGATGCTGTAAACTGTAGTCCAAAAAGTAACTTTTCAAAGCTTTGATCTTACAGTATGCTTGCAGCACAGGAAGGATCCACACACAACAAAGACCCCACATTACAATGTTCATGTAAGGATAATCCTGCAGGCTGTAATTCCTATGCATGCTTAAATGGGGCTACATTCAATACCTCAGAGCATTCTACAGTTATCATGTCTTAGGCTGATGTCTCAGGAAATTGCTATGTTTCTCTAGGTTTCTTAGGAGGAAGGCAAATTTTGCCCATCTCCTCTCCACACTGCATTGACACTATGGCTCATTGGCTCCATGTGAAGATATTGGCCAGTGTCCTGCATCTGTGCACTACCAGAAGGCCAGGAGCAAGAGGATGGTAGAGAACCGTGGAGTGAGACAGAAGATGCAGGTATTTGGGCCCATTGTGCCATTTGGAGAAAGGCGGGGGGCACTGCTTTATTCAGCCAGTGTAATGCAGTGGTTTGAGTTTTGGACCAAGATGCCAGGAGGCCAGGGTTTAAATCTCAACTCAGCCATGGCAATACACTGGGTAACCTTGGCCAAGTCACACCCTCTCAGCATTAAAGGAAGGCAACAATAAATCTCTCAATAAATCTTGGCAGTAACAATAGGGTTTAGGCCATGCTTTTGCAACTGTTGCAGAAGGCCTTTGTTGCATTACAAGGGTCTCCTGGGTCCAGGTTTTGGCCCTCAAATCCCAGAGAAAAGAAAGCTGAGGAACCAACAACCCCGCGGTTGCCAGTGGTTTAAAGTTTATGCCACAACTTTCGGCTTATTTTCTCAGGAGCTAAAAGAGGCAAACACATGTGAGGTATGATTTTACAAAACATGTAAAATCATACCTCACATATAACACTGCTAAAGACTACTAAAAAGTTTAAATGCATCAGCCTAGTGCAGCCTTGCCCAACCTGCTTTCCAGATGTGCTAGACTACAACACATATAATCTCCATAGAATCATAGAGTTGGAAGAGACTGCAAGGGCCATCCCCCTGCCATGCAGGAAATCCAAATCAAAGCATCCCCGACAGATGGTCATCCACTCTCTGTTTAAAGACCTCCAAGGAGGGAGATTCCACTACACTCTGAGGGAATGTGTTCCACTGTCAGACAGCCCTTACTGTCAGGATGTTTTACCTAATGTTGAGGTGACAACTGGCTGGAACACACCACATTGGGGAGGGGGGGGGAATTGCCCTAAAGAAACTTGCATACATGAAAATGACACTTGTTTGCATGGACACCATATTGGTAATACAAACCAAACAAAATTTTCACAAATAAGCTACTTTAGCTTTATGTAGGGCATTAAAAAAACAAGGAAAGAGTAACAGCACTTGAAACAATGCAGATAAGGGTGTGACTCACACAGCAGTTATAAATACAGCTCAAAGGACGTCACTGCACTTCCCATGATATTTCTCTGTATATCTCTAGGGAAATAAAGGCTCTGTTCTTTACTAACTTAATTCCTGCCATTGTACTTTGGGACTGTAACTGTATCACTTGGCCACTTTGAATCGGTGAGAGAAGCCTGAGGTTATCATCTTTGGGGTCATTCACAAGCCCTGAAATTACAGACCTTTATTTTTGTAAGTGTGACGTTGGTAATAAATCAGGGCAGGCAGGCAAAGTGGCTGGCAGAAGGGTAGTGAGAACAAGAAGGCTTTTGCACAGGAAGATGGATTGAATATGAAGTCCTTACTGTAAGTTGATAAATTGCATTGTTTTCCTACACTTCCCTGATCACTCAACATGATGACAGCTCATGATTTGCTAAGATATTAGCTTCCCTGTTTTGCCCCTCTACTCTGTCTAGGGGAAAATACAGATGACCAGAGAAAAAGTTACAACATCATATATTACCTTCCTTATTTAAATAATGCTCCTCTCCTGCAAGGGATCAAGATCTAAGAGCCTACCAATATTTTGGGAAAGACTGGTAGTTTCCCAAATCTTGGTCCCATTCAGGACACCAGCATTTTTAAAATAAGAAAGGCAGCATATTATGGTATGTGTGTGTTGGTGTGCACGCATGTGCACTATTTCCAGAGATGTTTGACTACAACTTCACAAATCTATCAATCTGAGGAATGGACATGCTGATTGGGGAACTGTGAAAGTATTAGTCCAAAAAATACCTTTCCCAAGCTCTGCTTTTACAAGGTCTGACTATTTGTCTATCTAGTCCAGTATGGTCTACTCTGACAGGATTCCAGGCAATGAGTCTTTCACATCACACACTATCTGAAACCTTCCAGGGTAAATCTGGGCACTTCTGTATGCATGGCATGTGCTCCACAAGGCCAGACACATAAGGACTCCCTATCCCATTTCCCTTTCTCTCCCATTCCCTTTCCCCCTTCTTTACCTTCCACTCTACCTAGCAAGCATGCTGGGGAAGAGATTGCTCTCACACAGAGGTCTCAAGTGATTACTTTGCTGAGAGCTACATGAGGTTTGTTCAAAGGATACATGTGGCCCTCAGATTGCTCACCTTTGTAGTACAATATAAGTATGTAAATACTGTATCGCAGTCATAGACCAATACATTGTAGTAGAGTGATCATTTGGTTTCCATTCTCCACTGCTGTGAAGCTACACTGTTGCCTCAAAAAGAGACTCAGGTCCTATTCACATGACAGAATGATGATGCTGTCATTCTGCTCTAACTGACCTGGCTGTGTCCTATGGAGTCTTGAGGTCTGCAGTTTGGTGAATCACTGGAGGAACTCCCTGGCTGAGCATTCTGAATATCCGCTGCTTTCCCAGGATTCCCTGCATATCTCAGGATTCCCAGGATGGGTACATGAGAGTTAAAGTGAAATTATAGTACTATAATTTTGTATTCAAAATGGGATCCTGGAAATCCAATTGAAAGAATTCAAAATGCAATTAACATGTTACATGTGATAACAAAGCCAGTTCATATAAGTTTTGGCTTCACTGATTCAACCTGTAAAGTATTGGCTGGTTGTTGTTGTTGTTGTTGTTATTAGCCTTCAGGTCACTTGCAGCTGATCTACACTGTAGACTCCAGTTAGACACAGCTTTAACTGCCATGGCTCAATGCTATGGAATTCTGGGGTTGGTAATTTTGTGAGTTAGGTTTCTTTGTCAGAGAGCTCTAGTGCCACAACAAGCTACAAATCCCAGGATGCCATAGCATTGACCCATGACAGTTAAAGTAATGCCAAACTGCATTAATTCTGCACTGTGGCAGCAGCCTCTGACTTGTGGAAGCCCTAAGGGTTTTCTGGGGCTAAGATTGTGTGACTTGCCCAAAGTAACACTCAATGGGTTTCCATGGCTGACCAGGGCATCCAAACCTGATTGCCAACATTGTAGTCCAACATGCAAACCACTCAGGCTCTCTATTGGCTGGTTAGAAGCTGTATACATGAGGTTTGAAGCCTTAGGTCTTGGGGTAGAATCTGGGCCTTCTGGGCTTGATATCTGGACCTCTAGACCTTGAGATGGATGCATCCCCTTGCCTACAATACCATCACAACTTTTTCATAAGTTCATCTCATGCTCAAATGTTGAAATGGCTCTCCTGAAGCTTAGCTGCTGGTAGTAATATCTTTAAAACAAAATATAAAGGTATTTCTGGCCCCATCCTTTGGCCCTGCCACCATTAGAACTTGGCTGTGATAATTTCTTTGGAATTGTATCTAATGTGAACACCAAACAAGGTTTACCACTTTTGCCTATACAATAACCCAACTTTCTCCAATCTGCTGCCCTCTAAGTGTATTGCAGTATGGCACCCAGCATCCTCAGCCAACATGGCTATACTGGCTGGAGATGAGAGTTGTCGTTAGAAATGTTAAATTTCCAGAAATTTTGAAGCCAGGGGAGGGGACTTTATGGGGGAAGAAGTTTGGAGAAAAAATAATATTTTCAGAATTTTTTTTGAAAGGTGTTATTAGCATCCTTTACAGATGAAAAAGCACTTTCGTTATTCTAAGAAAGTAAAATGAATTATATACATAACATAATACAATTATATAATTTTGTTTGCCATCAAATTATCATGTTTGGTCTACTAAAAGTACAAAGTACCCTAGATCAGGTACTTAGTAAACTGAAAGCTGAAACAGACCACCCAAATGTGGTGGCTTGAAGCTGCCCCTGGGAAAGCCAGATTGGGGCTGTGGCAACTGCATGCTGCAGCCCCAATCCAACCTTTTGTCTGCCCAAAAAGAAGTGGCAAAATGCCACTTTTTTATTTGCGCTGGCAAAAATCCGGCTTTTTCCGCCCCACTGCAGCTTTATGGCATTCTGGCAGCATGTGGCATCTAAATGCCGCACTACCGGAGCACCCAGAAACCAGCTGCTGAGCTGGGTAGTGTGAAGCCAGCTTCCAGGCATCATGGGGACGTGTATTGCGCATACTCCACACCCCCAAGCAGGCTGGAAGCTGGGTATTCATGCCAGTGTGTACTGGCCCTTAGTATACCTAATTAAAGATGCATCCACACTGCAGAAATAATCCAGTTTGAGCCCACTTTAACTGCCATGGTTCAGTGCTATGGAATTCTGAGAATTATAGTGTGTTGTGGCACCAGAGCTCTCTTGACAGAGATGGCTAAATGTCTCAAAACTACAGTTCCCAGAATTTCATAGCACTGAGCCATGACAATTAAAATGGGGTCATATTATTTATGCAGTGTGGATGAAGTCTAAGCAGCATTTCCTGGCCAATCCACCCCCTAATCCTTCTTTACCCAGCATCTGCTGCTGTGAGTGACAGAGGCCAGTTCTCCTGTCCATCAGGGAGTAACATACTGATGTTTCTACCACACTCCCTCCAGTGTTCTTCAGTGTGACAATCAGAACCAGGATCCCTATTGCAATTCTTCCTTGCACAGGAGATCCCTGACAGGAGGGGAGTGGAAACATCAGTGTGCTCTGCCCCGATCAATAGGAGAATATGAAGTCGAAGGCTTTCATGGCCGGCATCCATAGTTTTTTTTGTGGGGTTTTCAGGCTATGTGGCCATGTTCTAGAAGTACTTTCCAGGCAAGCATTCTCTGAAGATGCCAGCCACAGATGCTGGCAAAACGTCAGGAAGAAACTCTTCTAGAACATGGCCACATAGCCCAAAAAACCCACAAAAAACAATAGGAGAATAGATCACCATTGCTTGCAGCAGCTGCTGCCTAGTGAAACAGGAATGATGGACTTTTACAATTGTGGCAATAGTGCCATGACCATGAATACATAGGAACCGTGGATACAAATCTGTTATGGATGAAAAACTCTAGGTTACACATCTGTAGGTTACACATCTGTTTTTTAGAAGGGGTTTGCCATTGCCATCCTCTGAGGTTAAAACTTGCCCAAGATCATCCAGTGAGTTTCCATGGCTGAGCCAAGATTTGAACATTGTTCTCCAGAGTCATAGTCCAATGTTCAAACCATTATGCAATGCTGGCTTCTCAAAAATTGCCTACCTGGATAACTTAGGTCAGGATGAGAATCAATGATCCATTTGTTTGCCTAAGAACTTTTTCTTTCTCTGTCTTTATATGTAAAGAAACAAATGGATCATTGATCTCATCCTGACCTTTTCAGATCCATCTACAACCTGTCCTTTTGTCTGATGACTGACTGCTTTAGCTTTTTATGTTAATCAACTTCAATTTAATTGTCAGAGTACATAGCATTAATATCTGCAAACTCGGGCATGTCTCTGTTGCTCATGCAAGTCAGTGGTTGAGAACATTACAGGAACATGGGAGGACTCAAGGTAAACAGAGAGATGTTTTCTCAGACAAAATAAGGGCCAGGAACAGCCATGCTATCTTTAGGAATTCTCTCAGTCCAGCTAAGTTATCTTTAGGAGTTGTGCCAAGCAATGGCTTTTCCCTCTAGATTGTCACTCAAATTAATTTTGGGGGCAAATATAAACAAGCAAGCAAAACGTGTTTGGAGGCAAGTACACAGGTTCAAAGGTACAAGGTTATTTCCCAATGCTTTCCTGAGAAAATCTTAGGTGTTCTGTTAATAGTTCTATGGCAAAACTCCAGACTGTTGACGAACATTCACTCAGTAGAATTTCTCACTCACTGCTCTAAGTGTGTTGCTGCAGAGGGAGAGAAAAATGGAAAAGAGGGTTTCTCACCCTCTAGCCCTTCTCTATCTCCTTTTTTGTCTATCATTTTGTTGAAATATGTTCCAGACAACCTGAAATTTTGGACTCTTCCCACAATGGACTTTAACTTATTTACAGTCACATACCCCACAACCTTTTAGAGACGAAAACTGAGAAATGGGTGACCAAGCAACATCCGAGCGTAACCAAACAGGCAAAAGTTATTAATGAGGAAGAACACACATGTTAAGGAGTCTGCAGCAGTTTGGTTTTGGGAGAGCCTGCTGGGAAGGGCATGATTGTATCCTCTTCTTTCTTCCTCCACTGAGTTAATTGAGTGCAAACTACTTTTGCACTTTGAACAAAGTGGTTCTACAGACTGCCCCTGAAGGGTGGCAGGAGGCCACTGTGACACACACTACTCTGGTAACCACTATATTTTTTTCCGGCTAACAGCACCCTGGGCCTTCTACCCCACTGCTGTTCCCAAATCAACACAGGGACAGTACAGATTTCCCCTTTCAGCGTTGCCATACCAACTAAACCGCCTGGCAACCCTGTGGACCAAAAAAGTAGCCGCCTAGAGCATCGCAGCCCTTATGACATCTCTTCCTTTGCGTGTGGGTGCTGTGACGACCACAAGTCATGCACATGCCCCCCATGTGGACGGGGTGGTGCTGTAATGTAATGTAATGTAGTAGCCCTGCCTGCCCGTGCGGTTGGTGCACGGTTCTGAGCCCTACTATCGCTGCCAGGACATTGCGTCCTGGCAGTCTGTATCGGGCCACAGACCCTTTTAACAATCTTTGTTTCAAAAGATTTTATATTTATTAAATTAAAATTAATTTTTTTAAAACAGATTTTCTAAACAAAAGGTACTTGAATATGTGTAAAATAAAGCATTTGTTGTTTCAGGCACTTGTGTTATTTGTTTCAGTTGGTAAGTTTACTTTCTTAGTTTTTACTTTGTTATAATATCGGTTTCCTTATATAACTCACTACAGAATATCAATATTCCTGTTCTCAAGGACACTCACAACGTCCTTCTTGTGGTTTACTATCCTAAGCCTATTTAATCAACCTGCCTCTCAGGCTATTTTATTCCACAGGATCTTCCCTAAAGTAACTCCCTCACTTGGAGCTCTTTATTGGTTACAAGTCCCTCACTTTTGGCCTATAACCTGGTTCCTCCCTGAAACCCTCAATAATCCGTTCCTCTCTGGACTCAACAAGACCCTCTCTGTCTCTCACTGATAGCCATATTTATCTTTTCCAGCCGTGATTAGCATCAGCTCTTTTCTTATTGGTTGTTGTTGGCCTGGCCCATCTCTGCCAGCTCTCCACAGCTGTCCCTTTCCTGGCTGGATCGGGGCTGCAGCAACCTCATGTCACAGCCCTGATCCGGCCTCTGGAGCATGCACCCTCCAAAGGGTACCATAGCCATGCCAGTGGAGCTGTATGACTCCCCTTTGGCGCTGCATCATCTGGATGCTGCACCAGAGGTGCACCATGATGCCGTGCACCATCTGGAATGGTGTGTGGTATTTTGAAGCCCTGGGGGTGGAGTCTGGCATCCATCATCAGGATGCTGTGCCCTGACTCTGCCCACAGGCCGGCCTTTCGGGCTGGTCTATACAGGGCCTAAGTTTGTAGCAACTAAAATAAGCTGAGGACAAAGGAGAAAACGAAAGGACAGGTAAGAAATTGGGGCATTTTAATACACCTGAAAAATCAGGATAAAATGATTAATAGGGTCTCTCTCTACCAAATTGGAACAGTTGAAGAGTAAGTAATAATTTCATCTTTTTACATCTCTAAAAAGATTACATCTAAACATTAGGAAGCAGATTACCTAAGCAGGTGGTGAACTCTCCGACTTTGGAGGTCTTTAAACAGAGATTGGATGGGTGTCTTACAGGAGTGCTTTACCTGTGTATCATGGCATGGCAGAGGGTTGGACTATATGGTTCTGTGGTCCCTTCCAGTTCTACTCTTCTTCTGGACTTCTACCCACTACTCTACTGGAATCCTCCTGTGTTCAACTGTGGATTGTCTCTGAACACCAGATTGGGATTTGAGTCCTTCTCCACTTGTAGCCTCTTCTTCAAACTCTCTTTACTGTCAGAATCCATCCAAACCTGGCCATGCCTAGAACAGGACCCATCCACTGCCACTACGAGGCAGTGCAGCAATCCAAATACCAGTGGCATCACTAGGGGGTGCGAGGGGTGAGGACCATATCAGGTGACACCCCAGAAGAGGAGTGATACCTGGTGGGGAACTCTTCCTGCTGTGGGGAGTACAGTGCTGCTGTTGGCATCCTCCCCCTTTCCTTCGCTGCCATGGTTCTCTTCCTGAGGAGGAAGCCATGGCAGCAGACAGGGAGGGGAAGGAGAGGCAAGTGTGCCCCTCCTGGCTTTGCCTCCATGCAGCTCCTTCTCATGAGAAAGCCACATGCAAAGGGGGGGGGGGCTGAGCCTGATCCCCCTGGTTTTGCCTCCATGTGGCTTTGTCAGGAGGAGGGATCTGCATGGAGGCAAAGGGGAGGTGAGCCTGGCCCTCCTGGCTTCGCCTCCATGTGGTTTCCTTGTCAGATGCCACACAGAGGCCAAGGCAGTCAAGCCTCCCTCAGTTGTCTCCTGTCCCCAACTGGGTGACCCTACCCCAGAAACACTACTGCAAATAGCTCCACATGATGAGAATACCCCTCCCTCAACTGATAGTGCCAGAATTACATAGTATGTTGCCATGCCAGTTGAAGTAAAATCAAAGTTCTATAACTGAATAGCATGAAAGAGCCCCATGATAAACTATGATTAAGCAGAAAAGGTATGTGTGTGTGTGTGTGGGGGGGGGATGACAATTGTTTGCTCTTAGTTTGATAGCAGACGTGGATCTTCAGAACACTTCTGGTGATAGGCTGAAAAGTGGGGCTGACTTCTGAAAGAGCCTCACATTAGTATTCTTTAGTACCACTGACAAATTACTATACTTCAGCCTTCCAGACATTTAGTTAAAACTCTGGTCCTGCTTTGAGATGTAAAAACAAGAGAAAATTGTTTTAGAGGGGGGCAGGGAGGTTTCCTTGTCCCCCCCCTCAAATTCTTTTTTCTTGAAAGAATTAAAATAATAATTATGGAACAGTTTCTTTTATGATAATAAAATAAAATATTTAATGTACAATGTTCATATATTTACTCCTCTAAAATTATTTCTGAACACTGTGTAATAGGAATACTTTTATATAAGACAACGTATAGGATCAACTCCTTGTAATTCCTGGGTTTCTTTTTTCTCAGATACATTTGCTTGGCCCCATGGAGGACTGGAACTGGAAGAGACAATAATTTTCTTTGTTTTCTTGATGGTTTTTACTGTATTGGGTTCTGCCTGCTCTTCATAAATGAGCTAAACCAAAGAGGTTCCTTGCAGTTCAGGTGTTCTTTATTATTCAGAACTTGCAACAAAACATTAAAATTTTAAGAAATAGCTTCCATTTGTAATTATTTTCTGAATAAATTTTACTTTTAATATTTCAAACATGATATTTTATGCCAAAACAAAATCAGATATATACATTTTATATTCCTAAAGCAGCCAATTTATGTTTAATTTGCAGAGGAAACAAATATTGTATTTTCTCAATTTTTCTGAAAATTTCCACCCCCCCCCCCCCCCAAAAAAAAGAGACAGTTATGGCTTCCCCTATGACTCCAACATTTTTTGAAGCTTTATGTCTCCGGTCCCATGTAGCATATAGTGCAAATTTTTCAAGTACAATTGTGCTGTGTCCATCTCCACAGGCAACAACATAAATACATGTTTACTCTGAGTCCCAGGTGGTTGAATGAGATTTAGCCTCCAGAAGGTGTGTTTAGGATTGCTGCCTTCAGTCAATCTTGCCAGCTGCTGGGGTTTTAAAATAACTCCTGCAGCTCCCAACATTGTTAAAATTGGCCTTTTACTTCTTCCTGAAACCATTTCCTCTTGGCCATGACATGTGGCCCTTCAAGCACATTCAGTTCTTAGTATTTCCTCAAGCCTATTTATTTTATTTTTTTAGTTAATTAAAAAAATACTAAAAATTCTCATCTTCTTACCACGATTAAAATCACATTCTTATCACCAACATGCATGTGGTCACAGTGGGAAGCCAGGGTGGGGTAGCTGTGGGTTAGAAACAGCTCTGTGAGTTCAGAAGGGAACTGGAGGCAGATGAGTGGAATGGAAGAAATGGAACAAGCAGGCTATGAGCTACTCAGACAGTCCAGAGCCACCAACAGCTCAGATGCTCCTCCCCAAAGCAAATGGGGTGGAGGGGAAGAAGAACCTGGCATGGTAGCATAGGCCTTAAACCAGGGTTACAAGCCCCCTAGTATTACCCCAAAAGTGGCAAAAAACATTTGCAACTTTTAGGGCTGATGATTCTGGTGACCATGGGGCAAGCTTACACTTAACGAAAAATGTGAGTGGCCCCCGGGTTTTATAGATTAATAGCAACCCTGGGCTTGTCGACACTATTACTAAGGACAATGAGGCAAATTGCAGCCAATTTGATTTAAGTAGCCATATGTTTCTCCATTCCAAGGTCGCTTCACAGGAAAAAGATAGTGTACAAGCCAGTTTCCCCTAATCATTTTTAGGTACACATCTATGGCAGCTTTGGGGTCCCCCTCCATCCATCAAGTACCTCTATACTTGCCAGGTGTAACACAGCAGCCAAATATGGAAAAACTTTATGAAGAGGACCTGACGAAGTCTAATTATTCCAACATTTGGTAATAAAGCTCAGGATATCCCACATTAATTAGACGGCTCCTCCAAGGAAGGCCAAAAAAGGGGGGGCACAATAACATGAGAAAGATTACTTCCTGGCTCTCACCAGGTGACCAGCCATAGCCTAGAAAAAGCTCAAGAAGCATGTGAGGGATGGGTCACACTTAGGATCAGGATGAAAAAGGACAACCAGGAAATCAACATGTCTATATAGGCATATCAAATTTCCACATTTTCTTGTGAGATGTTATAGCCAATATAAGATTTGGTCTTGAAATCTCAGATAGAAATCTTGCAAAGGCCAGCAATTCCATCCCTTGTAAGAATTCTTCTCAGATCTGCACCCAAGCTAATGCTTGGCTGGGTCTAAGAACTATGGTGCTGTGTCTCCTCACCCCCGCACAAGTATAGGATTCTTTTGGGTGTTGGTGAGCACCTTGACTGTAACTGTTAGCCATATGCTGTCAAATGTACTGTTTTTGCTCAAACATAGATTTGAACAAACACAATGAATCAGTGTATGTGCATGTGTGCATACCTGTGTGTGTGTGTTTTATTTATTCTCAACTTGGGGGTTGGACTGGATGGCCCTTGTGGTCTTTTCCAACTTTATTATTCTGTGATTTGCAAAATAAAAGCCTTCAAGGAAACCCCAGTTCCAAAGTGCAAATTTGTGGCTACAGTTTGCTTTGAATGAAAAACCACAAAGAATGTTTTTCAGTCGACCAAATGGTGCATTTATCCGCATCTATGCCACCTGCAACTAACTCCTGTTTTGGCATGTACAACTGAGAGGCCCACCCCTAGTTGTGTGTGAAAGAGAGGCTTTAAAGCTTAAAGTTAAACATTTGCAGTCAACATTGGATTTTCAGTGGGATTACTTGCCAAAAGAGTTGCAGGCTGAGACTAATTCATAGTTCTTGATTGCCATCTTAATTGCTCCTGAGTTCCCATTGTCAGGTTTCTTCCCAACACATATCATTTTGAGAGCATGGGAAAAGTTACATTTTTCACAGAATTACCTAGCCAGCTGGGGAGATTCTGGGAGTTTCAGCACAAAAAAATGTAACTTTTTCAAGCTATGATAATTTCATTGAACTGAACTGGGTATCAAAGCATGGATAAACTAACCTCTCAGAGCATCCAGATATCACTCAGTAAATTTACCGGAGCACCAAAAATACATGTATAGAAACACTGGAACAGCGATGGCGAACCTTTTAGAAACCGAATGTCCAAACTCAGTGGCGTTCCCACACTGGTGTCACCCAGTGCCTGGGGGGGGGGGACTTCTGGGAGGCGGGACATCCAGGGGGAAAACATGCAAGGAAAAAAATGGAGGACCTGACCAAATAAAAGTTAAAAACAAAAACAAAACAAAACAAAATAGCCACTCATAAAAGTATTAAATCCATCATTCTGAGCCCTACCCAAAATGGAGTACCTTTTGGAATCCCTCCTGGACAGGAGGTTGAAATGGAAGACAGGTCCTGAAAAGGAGGAGAACCAAGTCTGGTCAGCTTGAACTAAAAACACTCATATAGATATAAAATAAATCCATGCTTCTCAGCCCTGCTCAAAATGGAGGATGTTTTCGATTCCCTCCTGGACAGGAGGCTGGAATGGAACACACACACGATTCACCTCCATTGTACATGCAACCTGCTGCTATACAATGACATTGTAACCTGGGTGACAGCAGTTAGGTGGAACATCCAGGCACCAGATGATTGCAAGATGACTCCTAGATACTTAAACCAGCAAGCTTGTTAAAATCTATGCCCATCTACAACCCAAAGGGAGAAGGACTGGTCCTTTCATTTCACCTTGATCTGGGAACAATCCCTTTAAATAAGATTTCTGTCTTACTTTCCAAACAAGAAAAAGACGGTAGAGAGGGCTATCTGCAGGCTGGCACCTATCTCTTTGGCCATGTGGTCACTGGTAGATTTTCAAAGTCAAGGAAATTTAATGTCCACTTGCAATTCAAAGATGTTTCCTTGGAATCCAGCATGTCTCCTTCCTTTGTAAAGCCACAGGCTCCTATGTAGGTAGAGAATACTGAATTTCTCAAGAAGCCTTCATGTTTTGCATCAGGAAAATTTTAGGTGGTGTAGAAGCAAAGCATGCCAATCAGTCCCATTTTGGTTGTCCCAATAAAGGTACAGTATTATTGTTTGGATTTGCTATATGGCCAACACAACTACCACTAGATTTTTAAAAACCATTTCTATTATTATTATTATTGAATGGTGTTTAATTTGGGTTTTTATAGTATTTGTGTTTAGTAGCATATTGATAATTAATTAATTAATTAATTAATAATGAGCAATTATTTTAATGAGCCTTAAACTGAATTGTGTTAATTTAAAAAAAAAATTAAATTGGCCCTTGATAGGATCAAGCCTGAATATTCCCTGGAAGCCAAAATGACAAAACCGAGTCTGTCATATTTTGGCCATATCATGAGAAGGCATTCCTCACTAGAAAAGGCAATAATGCTGGAGAAAGTAGAGGGCAGCAGAAAGAAAGGAAGACTGCATGGCAGATGGATGGACTCAATTAGGGAGGTCACAGATCTGAATTTACAGGACCTAAGCGGAACACAAGGGTTTTGGCGATGTCTCATCCACAGAACTGCCATGGGTCTGGGCCAACATGATGGCAGTTAACACACTCATATCTAATTTATTTGTTTTTGTTGGAACTCTTTTTAAAATTATGTTGGAAATCACCTTGCATCCCAGCCCTGGGAGAAAGGTGGAATAGAAATGAAAATAAACAAAAGCTTGCATTTTAAAACTGAAAATGGTGATTCTCTTTTGAATGCTGCACAGGCAAACACATAGCCTTGCTTATAATATTACACATCTGATTGGCAGTTCAATCCTGTACTTGTTTTCTCAGAAATAAATAGTATATTATCAGCTGGTGAACTCAGTTTTTAAAAATGTCTTTCATGAGACAAATGCCCTGTTACTTATAGATGTATCTGTTTCAACTGGTGCATTTCAAGTGCAAAGAAAAATCCTTTTCTGATTGTTAAAAGCCACCACCCCACAGTCAGATTTAGATCAAGTCTTCACTTGTTTTTCTGCAGAACTGTCTTAAGTATGCACCTGGTAGGATTGTACACCAAACAGGAAAGTAAAGGTTAAAAATGAAGCCAATTGGCTCAAACTTCCCACAGAGTATAAATTACTGACACTCAAGTGGAGTGTTAAAAGTGGCTAATCCCTGCTCCCCACCTTGTCTGGTTGGAGTTGAGCTGAGAGTCAAGTGAAGGATAAACAGTGTATTAATTGCTGGGATGAGAGGTTACTTTCCAGCCATTGGGATATAAATGGACAGTGAAAAGAAGCAAGCAAAGATTATTTACATCCATTTCAGTCTGATTTCAGGCCTGAATTATGTGATAGAGACAGCCTTGGTTGCCTTGGTGGATGATCTATACTGGGAACTGGAAAGGATGTGGCTTTGTTGGTTCTGCTGGACCTTTTGATGGCTTTTGATATCATTGACCATGGTATCCTTTTTGGTCACCTAGCTGGGATGAGGCTTGTGGCTACTATTCTAGAGTGGCTCCATTTTTTACTCAAGGATTTCTGCCAGAGGGTGGTGATTGGAGATTCTTGGTGGGTTACAAATGGCCCTCAAGGGGCCGTTTTCCCACCGCCGCCATTCGCTGCATAGGGAAGCCCCAGTGGCCAGACCGCGAGGCTTCCCCGCGCAGAAAAAAAGGAGCGCCGAAATGGCACTCCTTTTCGGAATGCGGAAGTGGCACCACGAGGGGCGGAGCATGCCCTCGCGGCATCACTTCCGCCGCAACACGTCTGGACGAACAGCGTCCATGATGTCAAAATGGCAGCGCCCATGTGGATGGGCACCGCTATAAAGTCCACGCTCCGCACGTACTGGGAGGAAGGGCCGTCAGGAAGGTAAGAACCTTCCTAACCCTAATACGGCCCTTCCTAACCCTAGTACGCATGGAGCGTGTACTTTATGGCAGTTTATAACCCGCCTTTGTTCAACTTTGTGGTCATTGGCCTGTGGAGTCCCTCAGAGTTCTGTCTTGTCTCCTGCGCTATTTAACATCTACATGAAACATCAGGGAGATGTTGTCTGAACTGTTGGAATCAGGTGTCACCAGTATGCTGATCATACCCAGCTCTATTACTCATTTCCACCAAATTTCAAGGAAACTGTTCTTGTGCCAAATAGGTGCTTGCAAGCTGTAATGGAATGAATGAAGAAGAACAAACTGAAGCTTAATCTAGACAAAATAGAGGTGATCCTTGTCACACAAAGGGCAGATCTCAAAATAGGTATTCACCCTGTGTTAAATGAGGATACGCTTCCCCTGAAAATGCAGGCCCACAGTTTGGGAGTACTCCTGGATTCAGTCCTTAGCCTGAAAGCCCAGGTTTCAGTACTGATGAGGTGCATTTGCACAGTTAAAGCTAGCATGCCAACTTGCACTTGTTCCTGAAGAAGTCACATCAGGCTATGGTAACGCATGCCTTGGTTAATCCTGTTTGGATTACTGTAAGGTGCTGTACTTGGAGTTGTCTTAAAAAGTGCTCAGAAATTTCAATTGACCCAAAGATCTGCAACCAGATTGCTTAATTTTGCTAGATGCCAGGAGCATACAACTCTTTTGTAGCAACACACCACCGTCTGCCAGTTCATTTTGAGGCACAATTATAAGTGCTGATTTTGACCTATAAAGACCTAAGCTATGTGGCTTGTGACCAGTTGCTTGAAGAACTATTAGCTGTGCAGACCGGCCATTAAGGCTGGGGGGATGTCCTGGAAAAGGAGGATGTCTGGTCACCCTGTAGAAATGTCCTCCACATTCCTTAGAGGTCCTTTTGGGACATTTTGGAGTAAACTTTTTTTTTTTTTAATATTATTTTGGGAAAAAAAAAGATTTCTGGGGGTCGTGCCAGGGGCTACAAAAACAGTCCTGGGGTTATAAGTAGTTTCCAGGCCACACTTTGCCCACTTGAGTCTAACTCAACAGTGGCTGGTGGTGGTGCTCCCATTGCATATCTGAGAAAAAGGAGGAGGCTTCATCCCCCCAGACCTCCTGCCATCATTGGGATCTCAGCCTGTATCTCTGATTGGATATCCATGATACCAATTTATATGTTTTGTTTTTCCATAATGAAACTGTGAGAACTGGCTCTCCTTAACGTTCTAGGAAACTAGATTAAATCCCAACATTCTCTTAGTTCCTCAATGTTCATAAATTCATGGCAAATGTTACCAGATATGTTCTACAGCTAGGCAGTTGCTGACTCAGGCAAGAGATTTATCAAGGGCAGCCTTTGCCATCATGGTGCTGCCTATATATATATATATATTGCACTACAACTCCCATCATTCCCAGTCAGCATGGGCTGTGTTCATACTGGTGGATAGGATAGGTCTACAGTTTTCAGCATACCTCATCAGTTGCTATGCTGGCTAGGGCTGATGGAAACTGCAATATGAGGAAGGCTGCACTTTTCCCATTCCAACTGTCAGTCACAAGTTTGAAATCAGATGACTACTGTGCACACAAAATTGTGTTAGGGATTCTAATTACTTTCATAATATATAATACAGTAGATTTGACATGTGTATGAAGCGTACAATAAGAAGCTCAAAGGATAAGATAGGAAACACAAGATAGTAAAGAATACGAGAGGGGAACAACACCTGGAAGGTTAATAGTGCTAAAGAAAGCTTAAAACTTGATCTTATTTGTGTAGTTTTTTTTCTTTTGTGTGTGTGTTAAGTTTGTGACCAATGTAGATTGATGTATTTGTCTTGTGTATTGTAAGTTATATATGTGGTATGTTTTTAACTGTCTTGAAAATAAAAAATTAAAAAAAAATGTGTTAGGGATTATATTTGCTTCTTACCACAATAGATTGTTCTATTAGTGGTGAGTTTGCAATTTCCCTGTGCTGCTGTTTTGACCAGAGGTTGGAAAAGTTACTTTAAAAATCCCAGATTCTAGTGTTGTAGTTCAAATAAAAATAAAAACAAAAACCCAAGCTTGGGATTTGTCTGCCAGAGGATCTGCAAGTAGGTCTCTTTTGAGTCTGGCTGAAGCAGTAACTCTCAGACCCTTTTGTGCATTAGGAACAGGGAAGCAGGAAAGAGGCACTAAGCAACCCTGAGGCTGGACTGACATGACAGTAAGCCTATATGCCACCCAACTCATCTGAGTACAATTGTGGCTATAGAGAGAGACAACACAGGGAAGCTTTATTGCACCACAGGCCTGATATGGTGCAGTCAGCATTTGTCAAATGGCAGTCTTATGGCTCCATCAATTTAGTTACCTCCTCCTGACCCTTCTGGAACTAAAGGTTACTTGTTTAGCAGGGTTGTTCTGAAATCAGGGGTGACTCTGAGGGGGAATGAAAAAGCAAACAGGCATCCATTGTTTCCATATCTCTGCAGCAGGGGGCTCTGAGACTTTTTAGGGCAGATGAAGGGTGGCCTCTGTGCCATTGCATTCCCTTTCTACCCGTTATCTATTACATGCTTGGAGTCTTATATATCTTGGGCACTGAGTAATGTGGACATAGCATTTGAGTGCTTTATCAGAACTTGGTGGTGGGAGGGGGAATTTTTGGACTACAAATCCAAGAATCCCCAGCTGTCACAGCTACTGACCATGGTGGCTGGGGGGGATTCTGGTATGCTACAAGTCCTCCTTCTCAGTAAAACCACAAAGTGTGTATATTAAAATAACAGGGGGTTTGAATGCTCATCAGTGAGTTCATCAGTTCAGGTTCTTCAGTCTCATCCTCATTCATCTCTTGCTTGGGGCCATTAGGGATGGAAAACTATCAGGTTTCTACCACTTGAACTCCCTTGCTCCTTGGGAAGGCTGTACAAACCACCAGCTGTGCACCAGAAGTAATGTTACATCACTTCTGGTTCCCATTTCAGCCAGTTTGAAGCTAGTTGCCAAGGGTTTTGTAGGCACTGGGTCATTGTTGGAAACAACAGGAGGCAAAGTGCCATGTTTGCAGATAATTGATCATGTTTCAGGCAATTTTCAGACAAAATAAGGCATGTCAGTTGCCTGGCCAAAATTTAAAATAGGGTCTGATGGACGTGGAACGTGCCAGAATTGTGTTTCAGTTTGCTTACAAAGAGTTTACAACACTGGAAGACAGTCTTTGTATTTGGAACTTGAAAGGGTTATAACAATTTCAAATGCAGAAAAAGAAATGCCATTGAATCACTTGTGTCTGCCTAACTTTGGCACAGGAGCTCAGTGCTTAGTTCCATGTTCTATTATTTGCTTTGCAGCTCAGTTGAAATACCTTTGATCCAAACCACATTGGGAAATGTGAGATAGTACTAGCTCTCTCAAGCAGAGTGGGTAAGAGAAAAGTTGAACAACAACCAGATTCACAGCCACCCACCCACCTACCCACCCACAAGATCAAACAGAGAAAAGAAATAAGACCAGTCATTATTGTATAATATATGCAAGTAGCTTTACTAACAATGCCTCTTCATAATCAAATAGATGGTTAGATTGAGGATGTAGAAAAAGAGGGTGCAGGAAGTCTGGAAACAGGCAGACTAGTAATTAGTTAATATAGGCATATAAAAGTTGCTCACTCTTACAAACCAATTCTCTGTCCATATATTCTGGTTATTTTATTGTGCCAGGCACAGCAGTTTCTCCCTCAGTCCCAGAGCAAGATGCTTCCCAAAAGACAAAAAGATAGTTCTTTTGCCCCACTGATTACCTGTCAGGTAACAGCTGAATCTATCTGTGTAGTTGCTTTCCAGGCCTGCATGAAATGTGTACAGCCTACAACCTACCAAGCTGAACATGCTTCAGCATATACTTCTTCCAAAGCAATGGACTGGAGATCCCTGATAAAATAATTTACTGTAACAGAGGCAAGAACTTTCATTTACAAAACTGTATCCTTTTCTCTCTTTTATTTGGTTTCGTCTCCTACCATTTTTAATGTACAAAGAATTTAGGGGGAAATGTATGCATTTTCTGGCTACTATATTTTGCCACTATGTATACATATGAGAGCTGGACAGTAAGGGAAGCAGACACCTCAAATTTAATTTCAGGATTCTTTTTAATCTGAAGAGTACTCCTAGTCCATTCACATGTACAAGGAACTGTACAGTCATCAAATGATGAACTCACCAAAGTTGTCCTCTTTGGGTAGCTCCCATTGTGAATTTCACCATTGTGCTCTCTTTTCAGGAAACTCCCATGAAGAGGCCAACCGCTGTGCTATGTTAAGCATATTTATCTTTGGTTTCCACATAAATGGCTCTGAAAAGCACAGGATTAAGCAAAAGCATACATCTGCTTTAAACTTTTCCATACCAGTGAAGTAATATAAACAGAATAATGTAAAGCCAAAGCCCAGACGATGGCCTTTGCCTTGCAGACTTATAAAGCAGCTACAGAACTACCCCTATTTGGTTATGGAATCAGTTCTCTGTAAGGCACAAATCAAAACTGCTAACCTTCTTCTTGGCAAGCCTATGATAAGATGGAGAATTTCAGCTTGGCATTCAGAAATACATAAAGGATCAGCACATAGTAATATGGGAGAAGGATGGGAGAGAGACCTCATGTTGTAGTTTACTCTCATATTATTATTATTATTACAATGTAAAGGAATCATCTTTTTTATTGGAAATTACAGAGCCAGTCATCAAGCATGAGACAATTGCTTCAAGTGGCAATTTCTTAGGGGAAGTAGTTGCAGCATCCTCGCACTGTCTCCCATAAACCCCTAGCCATTCCTCTTCTTTGGAAGTCAAAAATGTGTGTTCCAAACAGGCTGTTCTGCCACCTCCAAACTAGTCTGTTACCTTCATGTGTCATGAAGGTACCTTAAAGAGTGCTGAAGTAAGTTTCAGCTGCTAGTCTGGCCAGCTTCTGTAATGTGTAAAGACAGGGACTCAATCTTGTATTTTGCTTCAGGCAGCAAAATATGTTGCATTGCCCCTGGAAAGCCATAGTAGTTGTGTCTACATGTGTATATGCCAGGTTTTAATGAAGTATATGAATGGGAATAATTAAAGAGAGAGGCATGTCATTCTGTCTGCTCTAATTTCATGGTCTGTCAGGCTTAGAGACTTTAATTGTAGATCACTTGCTCCTGTGCCTCCCAGCCTCAGGGTTTTAGATCAGAGTGTAGAATTAATTTCTTATACTTTAAAATGATATATACATTCACTTTGGCCAACCTCTATAGAGCTTTTGCTTTGTTATTAATATTAATATTATGATTATTGTTTAGTGCATGAAGATCCCCTTTCTTTTACCGATCACATCTGTAAATGCCCTTCCAAAGGAAACTAGGACCACAATTCTATATTTCACCCTATATTGTGAAACTTTACAAATACTTAGGCGTGTTACAGAGTGCCCAAGAAGGGCGCTCTGCCGCTGCCACTAGTTGCTGCATCTGTGAACTGCAGTGGCCAAACCGTGTGGTTCCCAGATGCAGCCGAAAAGAAGCGCCGAAATGGCGCTTCTATCTGCGCCCCGGAAGTGGCGCACGAGGCGCTAGTCGCGCACTCGCGGCGTCACTTCTGCCATGCGATGTCCGGACGCTATGCATCCATGATGTCAAAATGGTGGCCCCCATATGGAACAGGTGCCGCCATTTTGTACGGACTTGGTCCGTACTAGGGTCAGGGGCGTCCGGAAGTGATGCCCCTTTCTAACCCTAGTACAGACCCAGTCCGTACTATAGGCCCGTTTGTAACGGGCCAACGTTATCCAACAGAAGCACTATAAAACCCTCCTAATGAATTGTGAAGGTTATTATCAGGGCACTGGCAACAGTGCTTGGCTTGCATCAGGCTCTACTGATGCAGTTCAGCACACCCAAGCTGGTACCAATGTATATCAAGCTTATGATGCACATTGGCAATCCCTACCCATTTTCTGGATTGGCACTCAGGAGCTTCCTGTTGTGAAATGGTTCCTATTGCGCATCAGTCCCACTATGTAATGACTTCACTGGCTCCCCTCCAAAGTGACATTAGGGCACCCCCTTTCTGAATGCTGAATTTGCCTGATGTTGCAAAACTGTCCAGTTCTATTTCTCACAGACATAAGTCCACTTATGCAGATGTAATTCTTATAGTGAAATCCACCCAACTTCTTTGGTATTTCTGTTTGTAAACTTTGTAGACTTTATCATTTGTTTTGGATTCCTTTATAGATTTTGTACATTTTTCATCATACAAAAGAGTAATTTCCTTCTTAAAACATGGTCCTACACATGCCTATTTGGAAACAAATCCAATGGTTCAATAGGGCTTACTCTCAAGTAAATATATGTAGAAATGCAGTCTCCTTAAAAAGCCCAGCAAGGTGATGGAGTGCTTAGAAATGTGCAGAATATGACTCATTGAAGCAATTTTGGAAGATGTTCTGCAGCATAGCAGATGCATTTGGGACACGTATCCATTTGTAAGGTTTGTTTCACCAGATCCCTTCTGATCTTGGAAGATAAGATGGGTCAGCTTTGGTTAGTACTTGGACAGAACACCACCAACAAATGCCAGGTGCTGTAGGCTATATTTCAGAGGAAGGAACTGGCAAAACTACCTCTGAGTATTCCTTGCCTAAGAAAATTCCATGAAATTCATGGGGTGGAGACTTGAAGGCACTTACACAGATGAAAATGAGCTCCTATTAAAATATTAATATTACTTTGGAAGCATGCATGTTTTCTTAATGCTTAAAAGATTCTTTAGAATCCCAGTTCTGAGATTTTTTCAAGAAATAGCTCAAAATGTTCTAGCAGATACCATAAAAGCCTCACAAAAGTGTAAAAATAAATACAATACAACCGGTCCTCCATATCCATAGATTCTTCATACATGGATTAAAGCATCCAGCTTGAAGATATGTTTAAAAATATAAGAATTTCAAAAAGCAAACCTTGATTTTGCCATTTTATATAAGGGACACCATTTTACTATGTTACTGAATTTGAGCATCCACAGATTTTGGTATACATGGTGGGTCCTTGAACCAAACCCCAGCAGATATCAAGGGTCCACTATACTTCAGAAGACCATGAGTTCATGGTTTTGCCATCAGTGGCATGAATAGGAAGGATTTTGAGGATTATGAGCTCCGTCCAGGTTACATTACTTGAGCTCTATACAACTCACTTCCAAATGAAACCATTTGGTCATAACAGGATTTTCACTGATTGCAATGGGAACTGCATTTATTTAATTTGTTTCATTTCTAGTTCTATGTGCTTCTAAACCTTTTTTAGTGTCTGTACTGAGGAGCTCCAAATAATGCATCTGGAGAAACCTGCTCATTTTTGGTGACATTTTGATTGCTCAACTGTGGAATCTGCAGTCCCCCCCTGCAGTTGATCCATGTGGCTACCCATGATATGCCAAATGATGTGTTAAATCAAAATATCTTCTGTTGAAACCAATGGAATGGACTGTGCATTTCCTTTAAAGGATAAAATTCTAGTAAATTTGTTTGCAGAGTATTAACCATAATGCATTAGGACAATACATAGTGTGAATTTTAGGGTCTTTTCTGATCTCAGTGAGAATTCCAGGGTATTGTAAGCAATAAAATGCTCCATGTACAAAGGAGTGTTTGTATTTTGTGTTCAACCCAAACCCAGAGTCAAAAAATACAAGGGGGAATAAAAATAAATAAAATAAGTGAAAATAAAATAAAATATACATTTCTTTTATTGTCTAGTGTGTCCTGACCTCAGTGAATTCTTATGTTCGCCTAATGGAAAAAATTCCCATTACATTGGTCTGTATCTTTCAAGATGGGGGCTTTCCTTCTGACAACCAGAATAGTTTTGCTTTGCTATATCATGATTTTTATGGATATATGGTTGATGCCCCCCCCCCCCCCAAATTCTGCTTTATATTAGCAGGGACAAAAGATGATTCTAACAGCAAAAATCAATAGATCTATTGGGACATTTTTGTGCCATCTTTTTTTTTTAAAAAAACACTCTGTACATGGCAGGCGGTTGCAACCAGAGGAAATGGTTTATTACTATGTTGTTCTCAGTTTTGCACAACGACCCACATTGTAAGCTGTCTCTCAGTGTTCATTCTGTATAGGCAAAAGCATATTTGGGGGACTAAAATGTGCCATTGTAGTACATGAGGTTTAAATGGCCATCACTCTGTCTCCTTTATAAATCTGAAGGCCTGAGCTGAAAGCTTCTCCACATAAGGTTACTTTTGATGAACATGAATGGGGCAGTTGTTCCATAGTGAATGGCTTGTCTTGGAAACCCAGTTCTATTTATTTAGATCTTCATGGTGTATTCTGCAATCTGTCACAGAATTGACCTTAATTCCAAAGCAGATTTAGCATCAAGTGAGAAAAATATCTATTGATTTATATTTCTGTAAACATTTTTGTATTATGGAATACAGCTATATCCCAATTAATGAAGTAGATGTGTTCCCGAGCATTACTTCTTTAAAAGAAAATTAGATAGCAGAGACAGAAATAATAGGGAAAGGATATGAAAAGGTTTACATGCTACAAAGAAGAGATGTTCTAGCTGTTTCAGCAAACGTTTTAGTCATAACTAACAATGTAAACATGTGAAATGAAACAACCAGTTCAGATAAGCCTTGTATAAGTAAACAAAAATATTTGAATTTTCTAGAGACTACTTGAAAGCTCATGTCAAAATGGATCCAGGAATGATTTTTCCTTTCATTTTCTACTTTTCTTATGACTTCCATTTCAAATGCCAAACTTACACAGCTGTGATTCTTTAACATGTGAAGAGGGTAGTTGGTTTTTCCCTTCACTGTTTTTGCAGTCTGCACATGCTTAGGAAGATATTCTGGTGGCAGCTGCTGTTTACTTTGCCTGTTGTATACAGGCACACTCTGTTAAAGGAGGATCAGCTAGAGAAGAATCCCATCCTTTCCCAGCTCAAGCTTTTATTGAATTGTTTACTGTAGACTTGCTGCGGCAACCTGACACTGAAAGTCTGCATTTCTCCAGTCCTCCATTCTAATCTTTCCAATACTAACCTCCGGCTAGCTAGACAGAGATCAAGAAGGAAAAGGCTCCTGGGGCAGCATAAAAAGACATTTTTAAAAAGGAGCTGCATTGTCAGAGGTTTTGGTAACTGAGGGGCTCTACAGCTCCGCACTGCCCGTCTTTGCCCCGAGCATTTTTTTTGCAGCACTGCAAATGGGAAAGGGTGCTGCCATGACAGCACTTGCTGCCAGCGACATCTGGACACTGTGCGGCACTTGCGTCATCATGGTGGCCCCCGTGTGGACAGGAGGCCACCACGATGGCACCGCTGTTCCGTATTAGGATTTGGGAGTGTGCAGTTGCTTCGCGCTCCTGAACCCTAATTTTGTCCTGAGGACGGCGCTTTCTGCCCGTCTGTACTGGGCCTGGGATGAGTCTGTGGAGATCTGTCTTTAACACCTAGAACTCCTCTGTTTGCTGTGTTCACATTTTTTGAATGCCTAAACAGCATTTCTAAATGCTCAACTGAAATTATAAATTACTGTTATGCTACAAATTTGAGGTCTGAAGAAAAATTTAATGCTGGGTGTGTGTGTTTAAGATTCTTATTAGTGTGGCAACCTCCCCATTTTGTCTCCCTAACCCTCGGTAGCCACATCCTTGCAGGATGGGATGGAATCCATATGCCCATGCTGAAAAATGTCCTTTTGAGGAACAGTTCGGCGAATACTCCACAAAGCCTGTTCTTTAATTCTAAATTACTGGTTATATTTTTGAACAAAAATAAGCATTATGTGATCATTTACTGAAGTGAGCTCAGTATTTTGGACAATGCACCATTACATTATAAGCCCTCTCTCTTTATTCCATTTCTAGTTCAGTGCTATTTTCAATTATATTAATAAAAAAGGAAGAAGTCTTATAACTGCTCGACATCCCTGATCCTATCCTCCCCCAACAACTGGTCTTAGGCCTGGGATGTTTAATTGCACACTGTCCTCTGAACAAAGCATTACTCCCTGTGCAGCATCATGACAAGAACCCCGGCTGTTTGGAAACTGGAGGTCGTGAGACAGAGTACAAGCAATTGATCCACAGATTCACAGGGCCCAAGTTCATCATTTATGAGGTCAAAAGTCTGACAAGAACCTAGACTGGATGCAGCTGCTGATCTGTCCATTGAAAGATGAGTCTTGCCATGCTGGTGAAAGTGCTGATTGTCTTCTTTTCTTGATCTCACCCCTAGAAATATCATGATAGATTGAGGGCTGGGAGGGGTGACTGCAAAGGTTGATTCCCAAAATCCTTCAGTCATTGTGTCATTGACTGCAAAAGTGTTTGTAGGGAAATGTCTGATTTTGATTCATTTTAAACAACTGATTACTGGTCTTTCTTTGATTAAATTCCAGGGTGGTTCAAAATCACATCAAATTATAGTAGAAAAGAAGACAACAAAAAAGTAGATCCCAATGGTTTTTATGTGTAAGAAAGAAGGTGTGGTTCCTACTTAAACAAGGCCAGACCAAAACTTCCCCCCATTTGAGCCAAAGGGGAAACTGGTGCCCACTCCTGGCTGAAGTTGCAATTGAAGTTGAAGTTAACTCTAATGTTAACCCAACCACAACAGATTGTTTTTAAATGGACTTGTATTTGTTAGGAGATTTTTACTGTACTGTGTAATATTGCCGATGTAATAGATGTTATATTGTATTGCTTGAGTATTGTACTGTTGTGTATTATATTGTATGCTACTGTGAACCACTTTGATCAGATGGAAAAGCGGTATACAAATAAAAATTTTATTTTATTATTATTTAATGGGAGAAATGCCTTCATTTCCACCTGAGGCATCTGATATTTTAGGAGATTTAGGACAAAGTTTAGGGCAGCTGTGTAGTACAAGAGACTACTGCCACTGCTCCCCTAAGGCAATGTTGTCACTCTGCCTAAACCCTGTGCTGAAGCCAAATGTCAGTTACAAAACAAGTGCATCTTGTACCAAGCAAAGTACCTACAGCCCAGCCAACTTGATTTTTGGTTTTTTAGTGGACATCAGCAGGGGTGTCATTAGGAAGGTGCAGGGATGTGGACCCCACCAGGTGACACTTTAGTGGGGTATGAACACCTGGTGAGGTCATCCCAAGACCCCCCCCCCCCCCGGCCACCCTTTCCATCAGCCAGGGTGTCTCTGCCCTCTACCTGTTGCGACCACTCTTAGAGGTAGGCTTATGCTGCCGCCTGGTCTGGAAGCACTTTCCCAATCTTGCAGGGCTACAGGCTGGGATGGGTAAGGAAGGCAGTGCTCACAGACTCCTCTCTTTCCTGTCACATGGCCTCCCTTTTTGCCCAGCCAACAGCCATGCCAAATTTGGAAGGGACTGCTCAGCAGCAGAAACACCTTTTCCAGATGCCTGGCACTCTGCTTCCCACTTTGCCCTTCCTTCCCTCCTTCTGCTCTGCCCTGTGCTGTGGCTGCCAGTGGGGGTGAGGTGCTTCCATTGCCCTGGCAGCCCCTTCTGGGTCTGGTGGGGCTGCTGGCTGCCTGGGAAAGTGAGGCAATGGCAGCAGGGGAAGGGGAAGAGTCTATGGTTGCTGCTGTACCCCACCCTTACCAACTGTCCTGATTTGTTGTGAGGTGCCTTCCAGCAACCGCCATCAGAGGCAAGCATCTGAGGGCCGGTACACACTGGTAGCGAAAGGCTGGCCCTCTTTGCAACAAAAAAGAAGCTGCCTAGAATGGCTTGTTTTTTGCGTCGTTTTAAGGGCTGCAATACAGCCCTATGACACCACTTCCTATAAAAGACATGTGGGCACTCAGACGCCCACACATCATCTACATGCCCCCCGTGTGGGCAGTGCTGCTCAATAATGGCACTGCCCACATGTCATAGGGCTCGGGAGCATGCGTTTGGTGCATGCTCCTGAGCCCTACTTTCGCCACCAGGACACCACTTCCTGGCAGTGTGTACCACACCTCAGTTTACCTAATGGCAGAGCTTGCCTGCTTGCTGCTCTGTGAAGTGCCGCTTCAGTGCTAACTGAAGTTATTCTTAAGAAGGATGACTAGTTTGCATAATGGAGATGGGCCCAGGCTCCCCCCCCTGCCTGTACTGAAATCTAGTATACAGCTGGTTTCACATTTTCCTCCCATGTCACATGTTGCCTATTGAACCCCAGCATGAGCAACAGCAATGATACTGTAAACTCACTCTTTCCTTCCTTCCTTCCTTCCTACACTAGTGAGAGTGTTTGATATTATGGAATGAAGTGCCAAGAAAATTCAGCATGACAAACCTTTTGCTTATTGGGTACAACATTTGTGTTCCTGTTGTAGTGACATCTCAGAAAATCTGGAATGTTTAATTTTTAAAAAAAAAATATGTATGCTGTTGAAGACTTTGTACTGCAGTTAACCCCAGAATATCTGAATCTTAAGGAATACTAACTAGAAGCACAAAAGAAAGGGCTTGAATACCCTTTGTCTATGGTGACTAGGACTGTATCTACACTGTAGACATAATGCAGGTTGTCACCACTTCAGCTGCCATGGCGCACTGATATAGAATTCTGCATTTTTCTACAGTGTAGATACAGCTAAGCCTAAGGATGTGATCTGAGCTATACTGCCTAAGCCTGATGACGGTTGTAATATAATAATTTTTGGAGGACAATGTATTTTCCACCTTTGCTATATTATAGTATAGGCCAGATATGCGTACAACAATACTTATGCTCACTTCAGTCCAGAAATAATCCAGTTTGAGAATGCTTTAACTACCCTCATTCAGTGCTAGGGAATCCTGGGAACTGTAGTTTATTGTGGCACCAGAGCTCTCTGGCAGAGAAGGCTAAATGTCTCACAAACTACAGTTCTCAGAATTCTCTAGCATTGAGCCAGGGCAGTCAAAGCGGTCTCAAACTGGATTATTTTTGCAATGGGTTTTGGACCTAAGGCAGGTACATTAAGGATATAATTCTGATATTAAGAACGTAAGCTATGTTCAAGGATATAATGTGTACACACCTCAAATGAACAATGTACTATATCCATATAAATACCTAAACAGCTATTCAAATAACGTTAAAATTTTATAACTTTTCCTTTTCACAGTCAAATATTTCTTTTTTTTAAAAAAAGTTATTTAATTGGTTGTGTCACTTTATAGAAAATATTTCTTTGATCAGTTTGCAATAAAGCATTAAGGTTAAAAATAATCAATAGTATCTGTATGGTATAATAAAAATCTACAATAAAAATAATTGTACAGTTCTCAAACAAAGATGATGAATAACAATTAGAATCTAATGTATATGAACATACTTTTGGATCAAATACTTTAGGATTAAATACTTCAGGATATTACCTGCCTCCAAAAAGCAAGACAAAAGGGTGATTGATATCACCTTTGGGAAGAGACTATTAAAACTGAGGACCTCAACTGAATGGCAAACCATAGGATCTCCTATGGCATGGATACAATACATGTTCTCCTCAGAAAATGTAAATATACAAACTTTTCAAACAGTCAAGAATCAATGCCACCCCTATTGTTGCTATATGCCTTTAAGTCATTTCATGCCAATCAGATACTAACATATCTGTTGCAGCCATCGGAGAGGGTTGAGGGAGGCAATCTGAAATGTTTAGGGTGTAAAAATGGAAATATTTAAGTAATGACATAAATTGTATGGCATTATTGAGCATAAAATCAATAAATAAAAGGAGAGAAAAGTTAGCAGTGCAAAATGTATATGGAGCTTCTATGGCTGGCTCCATGTTTGAGGGGCACCTGAGAAAAACATGTTCCTATGGTGGTGCCATCACCTTACTTAGCAGCAGGGGAAGATAGCTTTGAACCTTACAATAGCTCCATAGCAGTGGTATGTCAAGTTATCTGTGGCACCGTAAGAAACTGAAAATAGAGATTCATAGCCAGCTGCTGCAAGAAGTATACAGCAGACCTCAGTGCCAGTCAGCCGTATTGAACCAAGGGACTGGCTTCCCATGTATGTTGGATGCTGATGCCAACCTTGAGAATATCATAAAATGTTTGGTCATGTCTGTCATATTTATAATATTAATGGACATGAGCCAATGTGAAGCACTTTTAGATTCCTTTGATTTCAATGGAAGAGTAAAACCAATGGGACCCAAAATTGCTCCAATTTGTTTGGATCAATTCCCATTTTCCAGAACTCTCATATAAACATGTCAGTCCTTGATCTCTTCCTCAAAACAAAACCTTCAAGCTTTCTGTGAAGCCATTGCATTACCTCCTTATTCCTTCTTGGAAATAAAACAAAGTAGAGGTTGAGTTTCCCTTACCCAAAATGCTTGGGACTAGAGGTGTTTCAGATTTTGGATTTTGGAATACCCCTATTTGCATGTACACACATAATAAGTTATTTGGTAGATGAGATCCAAGTCTCAGCACAAAATTCATTTAGGTTTCATATATTATCTTTATACACATAGTCTTAAAGTACTTTTAGAATATGTTTAATAATTTTGTGTATGAAACAAAGTTTGGGTACTTGAGCCATCAGAAAACAAAGGTGTCATTATCTCAGATAACCATGAAAAAACTTCCAGTTTTTATAATATTTTGGATTTCAGAATTCTGGAGAGGGAAGACTCAGCCTGTATGACATAAGCTGATCTGCATTATGGCCTTTCTCATAGTTTCTGCCTTTCCTTCCCTTCTGCTGAAATTTAGATTGCAGGGCAGGGATCTGTTGTGTAGTAGTTGTTTTTATAGTTTTTCTCTAAAATATGCCATTTGTTAGTGCTGTTTGTTTTTTTAAAAACTATTAATTGAAGAGCTATATAAAGTTCCAGTGTAATTGCTTTTGTTTTACAGGGACCTTAATCATTTTTCATGCAATTTCACTGCCACTGAGGCAGGATTTAGGGACATAGGTCCAGTGCACCAATCAGAGTAAGTAGGAAGATCCCCAAATACCACAGAGTTGATTTATTGCATTTTGAAGTAATACACACTTCCAACTGATGAGGGGAAGGCATTACATGAGCATTAAGCCCAGAGCTTAAAATTATTTAATGAAGCCACTTTATTTCACATACAATTCTTTCCAATGATAGGAACATTTGCTACATATAACGTCATATCCTAACCGATTATCTGTGTTGATGGCATTCCACACAGCAGTTGCTAACTGAATATCACAAAGAAGTGAAATGGAAGCTGCACTGCTAGTGTGCAATAATATTTATGAGAACCAGCAAAAGTATCGTTCATGGCTTAGTGTTAATACAATTGGATACGGGAGAGCGGAATTCTTTGTCAAGAGACAGGGAGGCTGTATATCATGTGATGAGAGGGTTTCCCCTTGGGCAATCAGCTAATCATTTCATAGAGAAAAGTCTCCATCTCTTTGTGAGGAGCTTAGCTAGCAGCTCACAGTGCTGTCATCCACTTTAGTCAATGTAGGGTCAGCTGTGTCAACGTCTGTTCATTGTATTCAGTTTTTCTCTAAAAAGAGTGGGTTTCTACTGTTGTTTTGTGATCCTCCATGTTGTTGTTGTTGTTGTGTGCCTTCAAGTCATTTCTGACTTATGGGGACCCTAAGGTAAACTTATCACAGGGTTTTCTGGGCTGAGAGTGTATGACTTGCCCAAAGTCACCCAGTGGGTTTCCATGGTCGAGCAGGGAATCAAAAACTGATTTCCAAAACTGTAGTCCAATGTAGTCAATTGTTAGATTCAGTTCAGCCATAGGGACATTGATTCAGTTTTATCATAACAGAAATCTAGACAAGCAGTGGCCAAGAGCCAGCGTGATGTAGTGCTTTGAACCCTGTTCTGTTGTAAAACCTAAGTGGAACATAAGAAGGGCTTCCATTTTGAAGCCAAGCCCTCCCTCCAGTCCATCTGCCTTGGTCCAGGCCTCGGAGGTTGAGAGGAACTGCTGGACCTCTTACCCTTTCCACCCACTCCCCTTCTCCTTTTCTTTTGTCATGTCTTTTTTACTTGTAAGCCTAGGGCAGGGACATCTACTAAAAAGATTGCAATGTACAGCGCTTGTAATTTACAGCGCTTCATAATAAAGGTTAATAATAATAATAATAATAATAATAATAATTCTTGGTGGTTGTTTCCAGACTGATAAACATCTTTCTGGTAGAATAATGGCATCCTACCTGTTGTCTTTCACAAGCAGAAAAATATTACTTTATTGAGATGGGCTTTTGGCAGTTGCCTGGCTGCTAAAAAAGAATTTTACATAGGTGGATGATGTATTTTTTTGTTTTTGTTTTTTAGATAGCATTTAATTCGGTTGAGTTTTAACAAAGAATTAAATTGAGTGTTTAACATTATGAAGGCTTTGTACTTTTATCTATACCTGTCTTTACTCTTGTGAGCCACCTTGAGTCCCAGTTTAGGAAGAGAGGAGATATATAAAAAAAAGACAAACAAACAATATTCCTTCCAGTCATTGGGTTGGTCAATTTCTGTTGACTTTCCCAGGAATGAGAAGAGACAGAAGTGAAATGAAGCCTGTCACAAAGGAAATGTTTTGCATTTGTGGTAGCTCATTTCCTCTGTGAAGCGTAAATGTGAGGAATGAAAAATCTGTGGCTGAAGAAAGTGCTGTTTCCCATATTGACTAAATACATGGGATTAAAGCACTTTGTCAGAAGAGATAGACAACATTACCTTATTATCTAAGTTTGCACAGCTGCTTCCTTTAAAATCTCTTCCTTGGCTCATGTGGAGAAGAGGTAAACAAGTTTTCAGCAGGCCCTTTTTCCTTTAATGTTCTGGTGTGCTTAGAACAAACCTAGCAAAAAATGTGAGCGCAGGTAGCAGCTATCAGATAGCATCCTGAGAAAAGGTAAGAATGGCCTGAAAGCAACATTCCTAAGGAACTTCTGTATGTATTATGGTTGTTGTTGTGTGCCTTCAAGTTGTTTCCAACTTACGGTGACCCTAAGGCAAACCTATCATGGGATTTTCTTGGCAAGATTTGTTCAGAGGAGGTTTGCCATTGCCTTCCCTTGAGGCTGAGAGCATGTGACTTGCCCAGAGTCACCCAGTGGGTTTCATGGCTGAGCTAGGAATCAAACCCTGGTTTCTAGAGTTACACTAAAACCACTACTCACTGTAAGTATAGCCCACAACAATTCCTCCCCTCACTTCCTTCTACCCTTCTCTGTCTGTCTATAGTGTGCATGCAGAGCCAGTTACTAATTTTGTTGTCTGATGGCCATGTTATTATTTTGTTATTATTTTATTTTCTTATATCCCAGCTTTCTCCCAATACAGGGACTTAAGGCAGTGTTTGTGTACTGTCTTTGGTTTCCTGCATTCTTTGTAGATCCCTTCAGCTGCTTTTCCTTGCCCTAGTGCCATTGTCTTCCCCACTTACCTCTTCCGCTTTGATTGTGATTTCCTGCATGGCAGGGGGTTGGACTGGATGGCCCTTGTAGTCTCTTCCAACTCTATGATTCTATGATTCTATGTTCTTTTTCTCCTTGCCACCACCAGGCTTCAACTGGAGGAGCAAACCTTAAGAGAGTCATTGGCCTGTGTTCTCCAGGTGTCCTTCTCATTTGATGGTGTAGGGGTTTGACAGCCTGCTCCAGAGGCATCTGTAAAGATTCTTTGGAAGTGGACTCTCATAGTTGAATGGAAGAAGTGCCTGGATGAAAAGGGAATAGCACATGGCTCTTGTTTAACCCTTCTTCATTTTGCTGCCCACAGACACATGAAAGTAGTTCGGTCTCTGCCAAGCTCTGGGTCTTAGCAAGTGAACAACCATGCAGATATTTGATGCTGGCCCTTTGTGTGTGAATATTACTTTGTGTGCATATTCAAATAGAGACAGACAGACACAGAGCTAGACATCTCTTTCTACAATTAGGGCTTAATTTCCACTTCCTTTTAAACTGGGGCTGCCAGAGCCAAGGAGCCCCTCTGCAGCGAGGCCTCCTTGGCCCTGCCCGGCTCTCTCCGCCGGCGGGAGGGCTGCCAGAGCCAAGGAGCCCCTCTGCACCAAGGTCTCCTTGGCCCTGCCCGGCTGTCTCCAGGCAGGGAAGGAAGGGGCGGGGGAGGAGGAGGAGGAAGGAGGAAGAGGAGGAGGAGGGAGGAAGGAAGGAAGGAGGAAGAGGAGGGAGGAGGAGGAAGGAAAGAAGGAGGAGGAAGAGGAGGAGGGAGGGAGGAAGAGAAGCAGGGAGGAAGAAGAGGAGGAGGGAGAAAGAAGAGGAGGAAGGAGGAAGAGAAGGAGGAAGAAGGGGGAGGGAGGAAGGAAGGAGGAGGAGTGCATTTCTGTGTATTTTCAGTGCATTTAATGCTAAAAGGTCTGCTGTAACAATGATAGTGGTGGTGGTGGTTGTGGTGATGGTGATGATGATTCCTAGTCTTATTGCCATTTGGTCTCAGCCTGGAAGTATATACAGCCCCACTCCCGGAGGGTGGAAGCTCCACCCCTCAGCTTCGGCCCCCCAACTTGTCTGAGGGACAGCAACCCGGCCCCCGGCTCCAAAAGGTTGCCTACCCCTGGATTAAGGCTTCTCTTATCACCAGGGTTCTGGGTCAAGCTCCTAGAAGCCTCAATTTACTCTTGGAAACCCATTCATAGAACCACTTATTCAGTGAACAGTGTAACAGCTCATTTGGCCTTTAGTGTTGTACTAATGAGTCCCTTATCTCTTCTATTTCTCTTCTCTCTTTTTAACATGCAGCACAAATCATGTGTGGTGTGATGTCTTTGGGCTGAACATTTCCCTGTCCTCATCATCTGAAAGCAGATAAAGTGAGGCGGGGTAGGCATACAATGGTGTCACATTATTTGTGTGGAATCAGAGGTCTGTGGTCCTGAGCAGGAAGCTTGAGCAATCAGTGATTAGGTATTTTCATTTTAAGTATCACATTCTGTCTGATTTACTTGTGTTTGGAACTGAGGCACCTTGGATACAGATCACTTTTATTTTGAGCAGCTAAAGAAGGAGAAGACCAAAACTAATGAATCACAAAATCTATCCCTCTCTGTCCCCTGTTCATCATGGTGTGTCTATTCAGATGTCTGTTTGGCTCCCTGATGAGATCTCATTACCTTTTTGAACAGTAGCAATGCTAAGCTCTGAGGGCTTCTTCACTTGTATCCAGAGATGAAGGCATAAATAATCAAGGAACCTAGGTCTAGTCTGCATGATGAAAATACTCCTTATTAGAATCAAATAGTCTATGATCTGGCCATACACAATTCAGAGGAATTTGGGCTTTTTGTGGGAAGGGGACTCCATAAACTCTGCTGAAAAAGGATTCACAGAGTACCAGTGAGGATGTGCATTATCAAGGAAAATAAAGGCTGGCTGACCAATTCACATGGACTCATGTGGGTTTGCATGGCTGCACATTTCCAACAGAGAGAGGGTGAATAGATGCAAATTTGTACCATAAAGGAAAGATGAGTAAGTATTATAGAAGCATAGAGTTGGAAGAGACCACAAGGGCCATCCAGTCCAACCCCCTGCCATGCAGGAACTCACAATCAAAGCACCCCTGACAGATGGCCATCCAGTCTCTGTTTAAAAATCTCCAAAGACAGAGACTCCCAACACTCCGAGGGAGCGTGTTCCACTGTTGAACAGCTCTTACTGTCAGGATGTTCCTCCTAATATTTAGGTGGAATCTCTTTTCCTGTAGTTTGCATCCATTGTTCTGGGTCCTATTTTCTGGATCAGCAGAAAACAAGCTTGCTATATCCTCAATATGATACACCTTCAAATACTTAAACAGGGCTATCATATCATCTTTTAAACGTCTCTTCTCCAGGCTGAACATACCCAGCTCCCTACGTCTCTGTTCTGATAAGCACTTGGTATGAAGGAATCTACATTGATGCTATCAGCTCACATTAGTGTGACAACTGCTTTCTATACTCTCCAGCTCTCCCAGTTTGGAAGGGTCAATCCCAATTTATTCTCTACTGCCTCCCTTTTTTTCAGATGCTTTTAAAAAGTCCTAGTTTTTCTCTCCTCCTCTCAGTTTCCCCCCTTTTCTTTAGCTTACTTTAATTGCTGCAAACTGAGTTCAAAATGCAAGAGGTTAGTGGGGGGGGGGGATAGAATCTTGCCCATCCCAGTAGGCTCAGGCAAAAGCAAACTGCTGTAGACCTGGGTTGTGTGCTCGTCCTCAATAATAACTTTTGCTATCTTGACCACAGGCTGATGCTAGTTTGGTCCTAGTTTTCATCTTTGAAATGTTTGAGGGTATGCCATTGAGAGGAAAGCATAAGCACAGTTGTTTCCATTTGGATTCAGACCCAGATACCAATGGGTTTAGTATATCCTTCCCCCTCCCTTAGCCAAGAAACCTTTACATGAGGCTAACTATCATGCTTCAGGAAACTGACTTGCCTAGGGGTAACTAATGCTTCACTTAATTGAAATTTTAAGGCTGGTAGTAGTCCAAAATAATCTACTGAATTGTGATGTGCTTTTCTTACTTCTAATGATGTTTTGATTTCCACCAACTCTCTGTCTTTAAACAACAACAACAACAACTGGAGTCCTCAAGAATTAATGTCTAATGCTTTAAATTAAATCCATGCAGGTGTTCTAGGACTAAACAAAGTGTTTCCTACTGACGTGCCAATTTTCTATGTAGGAATCCAAAACAACAACTGAAAACCTTGTTTATTTATACTGTATACAAAGTCCCAGGCAAGTAAACTTATTAATGTTATTCATTTGGTGTGATGCCTCTACAGAATTATGTGTGCACAGAAGGGGCAAACTGCATTAGAGGGAAACTATGCCCTACATTTTAGATTTCTAAAAGAAGAATGACACAGTCTTCACATCAGTGCTCCCATCCTATTATGTTAATTTTCAAGTATATTTAGGGCTGTAAACTTATTTTAATTTCTACTGTATGCATTGTTAATACAGTAATTAATAATTATTTTGTATGCATAATAATAATAACAACAGTCTTTTGCAGACTATTCTGGAGACAGAAAGTAGACCATCCAGTTCTTTATAGTGAAACAACATGGAACTCAATGAAAACAGTAGAAGTAGTGTTGGGTTACAATTATGTAAAAAAAATTTTCCTGAAAGTGAAACCCATTTAAGTCAATGGGACCTAACTTTCAGGTTGACATGCTTACCATGTGCTTCCAAATAAAGCTAAGGCATACACTGATGATTTCCCTTGCTGGTACATACAGGTACAGTAATGTTCAAACAGTGGTGTGTGGATGTAATGAGTTCCAAATAACATAGGCGCTCTTTTCCAAATAACATAGGCGGGTTCTTTTTGCAGCGCGGTTATGACACCACAAGGCGCCAATGGCGCACTTGCGGCATCATTACCGCACCGCAACGTGTGGACGCTAAGCGTCTGCGATGTCAAAATGGTGGCACCCATGTGTATAGGGCGCCGCCATTTTGACGTACCCAGTACGTCCTAGGGGTGAGGCCTGATTGGATGCTGCATCCTCAGCCAACCCCTAGGACGTACTGGGGGTGTGGCAAAGGCCCATGTAGAATGGGCCATAGTTACTTATAATGAGTTATCCCTTCCCTTTTTTATGAGGGCACAATCTAGGAGCTTTTCCTATGGCTTAAGAAATCGATTTACCTCTATTCGGTTTAAAGCTTATTTCGGATGGTATCCTGGTGTTATCAGAAGGTTTTTGCTGCTGAATTTGCCACTGAATACAGCCCAGGTCTAGCCCCGCTTCCAGGAACACTTCTCACAGCTCTTTTCGGATCTGGGAGTTTTCAGGCTTAAGAAAATGGCTATTGGAGCGCTCCTGAAAGCAGGGATGGATCCAGGTGGTATTTCGGTAGCAAATTTGGTGGCAAAAACCTTCTGATAACATCAGGATGCTGCCCAAATTAAGCTTTAAACTGGATAGAGGTAAATTGATTTGTTAAGGAATGGGATAAGCTCCAAAGTCACATTCCAAAAGTAACATAATGAGGCAGAACAAAGTCATTTTACTGATGTAACAAGTCATATTTTCAAGTTACATTTAACAGTTACAAGTTAAGGTTATTTTCAAAAGTGTTTGAAAAGAACTTTTAAAATGTTCTGTGGCCCGGGACAGATGGGCAGGAAATGCTGTCCTCCGGCCAATTCTAGGGTTCCAGAGTGTACAGCAACTACATTCTCAGGAACCCTAGGACATGTGGGCACCAGTGTCATGGTGGCCTCCCATCCATACGGGGGCTGCCATCATGACATAAGCAACGTGCAGCATATAGTCATTACAGTGCATTGCTTATGTCATGAGTGCACCAATGGCACACTCGTGACGTGCACGCGGTGTCCCAAGAAGAACCTGGTTTTTCTGGGTTCTTTTTGGGGTGGAGAGACACTGCGAAGTTTGGCTGATGTGTTGTCCCTCTGCAGGAAAACTGGACGCCTCCAGCCCAGACTTTTTGGAAGGTATGTACCGGGCCTGTGATTCCTTTATCAGTTCTAGGGTTTTTTTTAAAGAACAAAAGCAGTGAAAAGGTAAAAATGCACTGTAACAAACATGGTTTGTGTTTAAACAAGCTTAAAAACACACTTGACTAACAATAACAACTTAATTATGAAATATTATTTTAAAAAATAACTTTCCAGACACTGGCAAACAATGTCCTGCTGTCCAGGGGGGATCTTTGCATTGGGCCCATTGTGTAAAAAAAGAAAAAGAAAATCAGAGGATGTGTATCGTGGAAGCATAGAGTTGGAAAAGACCACAAGGATCATCTGGTCCAATTCCCTATCATGTGGGAATATATAACTAAAACACCTCTGGAAGATAACCATCAAGTCTTTGCTTAAAGATCTCCAACAAAGGAAAGGTCACCCCTGCCCACAAGGCAGTCTATTCCACTACTGAAGAAACCTTGTTGTCAGAAAGTTCTTGCTAAGGTTTTTGTTCTGGCAATTTGAATCAATTGGCTTGTGTTCTAGTTTCTGGAGCAGTAGAAAACAAGCTCGCTTCAACTTTTACATGATATTTCTTCAGATGCATAAAGATAGCTAGTGCTACCATAACACTTGTCAGTCTTGTCTTCTCCAAACTAAAATACCCAGCTCACTGAGTTGTTCTTCGTAAGGCTTAGTTTCCAGACATTTGATTAACTTGATCACCCTTCTCTAGACGTGTTCCAGCTTATCAAAGTGGTGTAGCCAGTGGCAGCAGGTGGAAAGAAGCTGCTGGTGTAGCAACCGTGAAGAAAATAAGGCAGGCCAGCATTGTGGAAATAAAATACTTGGAGCTGCCTGATTGTATCTGCCTTCCCGCAGCATGACTCCATGATCTTGGGGAGGGGACTTCAACCACTAGATTCTAGCCACTTTTCTTTCCCTCCTTATTTTTAATAGCACCATGTTTGCATAATTTATGCTTCTTTCTGCAGACAACCAAGGACATGCCATTTATTCCATATTCCTTATAGGCAGGCTGTTACTTGCTTCAAGATTTATGGTTCACTGATAGAAAAAAGCTAATATCTCAAATATAAACAAAAAACATTAGCTCAGACTATTAAAAATAGAGAAGATAGCTAGTAAAGTTTTTCTAATAATCCAGTGAATTGCTGGAGGCTGTCTTCATGCTAGAAATCATTCAACCATCTATGGCCTCCTTTGTTTATACTGAGAACAATTTAAAAGGCAGGTGCATTAATTTGCGTACTAATAACAATGATTTGAAAAGTGAAGGAAAGCTGGAAAGAGGCAGCTGAAACAGTTTTTCTAGCAAGAAAGCAGCAATCAGTTTATGCAAATGGGTCCTCACTGTCCTAATACATCACCTGTGATTTTTTCCCCTTTCCCCTTTTTTGTTTTTTAAAATTAGTGCCTTTTTCAGTTAACTGCTTATATTCACCACCAAGGCTGAGTCTACCTTTCACTAAAAAAAAGGTTGAAATTCTGTACCAAGTTGACCCAGAAGTAAATATAAATTTAGTTATCTGTACTTACACAACCTATATATGACATGTAAACAAGTTAGCATCATTTCTCTAATTTTGCATGATTTAATATGCATTCTTACAATTTGTCATATTTTCCCCCATTACCCAAAGGGAGAGAAGAGACAGGCTATACAGGACACTGTTAGAACTTTTTGGGCTACATTCTAGCTTTTCAGATTTCAGCAGGCTTCTTCTCCATGCAATGCTTCATATTTTAAAGTAATTCTGCATAATCATAAGACCTAGAAGAATTTTTTTAAAATGAAAAAGCTGAAATCGGCTGCAACCTGGACAGACCCCTGCTGGAGGGGGGAGTGATGTGGCCTCTGAAAAACCCATTCAGGGTTTGGGGTAGCTGCTCACCTTGCAGCTGTGCCAGAAACTGAATGAAAATCACCACCCTACTGCTGCTGAGGAGTGGTTATCTGACTTCTGGATAGCCCACTTATATCCTAGCATGACTGCTGGGTAAGCAAGCAAGGGAGGTAATACCTTTTCTTGCTTGCCCAGCAGCTGTGCCAGTCCCATCGGCTGTACCACCTCACCAGGTGTACAGCTTCATCTGGAGTGCAATCCTGTGCACCCCGCACCCTCCTACTGATGCCCCTGGCTGAGATACCCAGAAAGATTATTTTATACACAAGTATAACATTCTACAAAACAGCACCAAAAATGTTTCCTAATGCAAAAACATGAAGGACTTCTTTAAAACTTCAGTGCTCTCTGCCTAACAAAGTAGGTTGTAGCAGCGGCATTCCCTCCCTGGGTGTCACTTGGTGCAGTGGGTGGGACCTCTGGTGGGCAGGACTTCTGGGATGGTGTCAGGATACGTTAAAAAATACTATTAAAAAAAAATTCCCCATGCCAACCCCATGCTTGCCACTCCATCCTCCCCCCACATATGCTGGTTGCTCCCTGGAGATGGAGTGTGCAGTGAGTGGAGCGCATGCAAGAGATGAAGGAGCACATGCATGGGGCATGGAACAGCGCATGAAGGACATAGTGGTGTGTGCAGGGGCAGAGTGCGCACATGCAGGGAAGGAGCATGGGGGATGGTGGGGGGCTTACTGGGTGTCACCCCCCTCCTGGGGTGTCACCTGCTGTGGCCTACACCCCTCACCCGCCACCCCCAGTGATGCTACTGGCTTGTTATCTTCACAAAGGATGGAAGCAACTTGGCTCTCAAGAGGAGAATATCTTTCTGTCTTGCTAATGGAGCTTAAAAGTTTATTTCCCGGAGTATCCTCATGGCCAGAAGGAGGAGGGCCTGCCTGCCTGCATGAATGTCCCTCCACATCACCTGGACTGAGAACACCTACATTTTGACAAAATGCAGGCTTTTAACTAACACCATCATAATTTTTTCCCTTCTGTATGATTTTTTAACATCTTTGCTTGATGAAGAAGCCAGTGGAGTTTGAAAGCTTGCAACTTCTGGTGGTCAGTGGCAGCACAATTTGTATTTTGTTTGGTTTAATAAAGGTGTCACTGTTCTGTTATAGATTTGGGGTGGGTTTTTTTTTTTACTATTCTGCTTTCTGTGTGCTTCTACGGAACTGTAGCTCATATTCACATAGTGGCAAAACTACAGTCTAGAGGCTATAGATAAGGACAATACATTGTATTATCACAATTTCATATGTATGAATGAGTGTGTGTGTGTGTGTGTGTGTGTGTGTGCATTTAATATCCCACCTTTTTCCTAACATGGAAGAAAAGTTTATAGGTTTGTACTCTAGCACTGGTGGTCTGTGAGTACATATATCATCAAACATATAAGTACAATGCACCTGCATCAGATGCAGGCACTCCATACATGGTTTTCAACTTACTCCTGCTGTTTTTCCACTTGGGTTCATGTGTGATAAGTTCCTCCTGTTGCAGTTCCCATATGGAGGCAGTCACATGGTATGTGTGGGCATGATTATGCCTCCCTCCTCCTTGCTATTCCTAAGCAGGGTGCTTGTCTTTTCTGTAAAAGTTATTTTCTTTCTGTCTTTTTTACTTAATGGAATTCCAAGATCACAAAATTGCACTAAAAATAAAAATAAATAAATAAATAAATAAATAAAATGCAGTCTGAAAGGCATATTGAGAAGGCTTAGGAAAGGGAGGTGGGGCACTGTAGGCGGAAGGCAAAGGCTGGTACAGAAGCAGCAGCATTGCACTTTTGAAGAGCTGTGTGATAATTACCATTGTCTGGTATGTTTACATTTCCTACACAAATGTTACTGGGTCGCCTTTTGAGCTTGGTGTGATAAAATGCCTTGTCTACTTCATCACATGCATGGAGTGAAGCACCTCCATGTATCTGATGAAGTACACTATGGGGCAATACAGACTGCCCCTTTGCGCCAGCTTGGGGGTGGCATCAGAGTGCAGCATTTAGACGGGGCATGCTCTGATACCACCCCCAAGCTGGCATCATGCCACCCACTCAACAACACACTGGGCAGCTTTGCGTTTATACCCCATATGGTAGTGGTGAAAAAGCCAACTTTTTGCTGGCTCAAAAAGGAGAGACATTTTGTCACTTCTTTTTGTACCAGCAAAAGGCCAGGTTGGGAGCATGGCAGGCGGTTGCTGCAGCCCCAACCTAACATTCAAAGAGGCAGCGTCAAGCCGCCCCTTCAGGTCCACCTGTTTCAGCCCTTAGTCTATGAAAGACTGTGCTACTAACTTCTTTCTCTCAGTCTTAAAGATGATACAGTACCCCTTTGAATACTGATTTTCCTGACTGAGGAGATTATCACACTCTATTTAAACGGATTGATCATCAACAGGATAAAATTGTGTTTAATTTTAAAAGCAGGTGTTACTGCACTCAGCAGCAGCTGGGTGAGTGCAACTTGTCTGCAGCCCAGACCCCACCCATGCTTATCCGGTGGCTGTTCAAAAACAGGAGCTTGTTGTTTTTGAAAAGCTGCTGGATAAGCAAGGCTGAGGTCCGGACTGCAGATGGGTTGCACTCACATGGCTACAGCCGAGTGTGATAACACCCACTTTTAAATTTAAATATGACTTTATCCTGTTTGTGATACATCGGTTTAAATAGAATGCGATAATCTCCTAACATGACTATGTCTTTAAAGATAGTTCAGAACTGTGTCAGAAATTTCTTTACTATTTGAACTTTCAGCCTAAAACTACTTTGTTATATAAAGATTGCACATTAAAGTCATATCAAGGAAGTGATTGTTTTGAAATTGCTTATCAACTGGCCATAATTTTCATCAGTCTAACTTCTAGGTCCAGAATAATTATTAATGCATTGAATTTCTAAACATATGAATAGAACAGTTGCCTCTAATGTGCAATCTAGAGTTATATTTAACAATAGGTCCTGATTCCCAGGCTCTAATCAATAGATAGGTTTGGGTTTGGTCCTTCCTCTGATAAATAAATCTCTTGTCTTGTTATATATAACAATACAATCTGCCAGGCAGTCTAGTATCCCCAAGATGTAGGAGAGGTCTCTGCTCTGTTGCCATGACCAGGAAAAACAATGTTATGTCAAAGGTATAAGGTTATCATTTAACTGCTTCCCTTTTTGCTTCAAATTGCTGGTTCATAGACTGTGTATGAGGCAGCTGTAATAAAGAGTACAATGGATTTTACAAGAGTGTGGGAATCTATTTTTCTTTTTTCTTTTGGCATACCTAAAAGCTAAGGATGTGGTTTGAAATTTCTAAAGAGCATATGTATTTTTGTTTTCTGCATTTGGTTTGAAACACAATGTACCTTTACAAAAGTGATGTTTTAATTTATCATTTTGCAGAACCCTAAACTTATAGCTGTGTGGATACATTGATCTTTTAAAAGTTCAGAAAAGCTCTGGAGTAACTAATGCACAAAAACGTTTCATCACAATTGTAACACAAAAAGATGCCCTTACTCCTTTTATGGTACAGTAGTTCCTTTATCATTTCAAAGTATGTGTTTTCTCCCTGCCTAGGTGTGGTTTGCATTACAGGGCAAAGCTTTAGCATTTTGATGGTTTTGAAAGACTTTTGAATAATGAAACAGTAAATATCTACAGTACTTTAAAATGCAACTGCAATAGCAACTATTTGGGTCAGTACTTTTGGGTAATCAGTTATGTTTGAAAAGTAGCGTTAAAATTTCTGACCAAACTACTGTACATTTTAATTTCCTGATGTATGTAATGTTAGGGTCGGTACAGACAGAGGGCTTGACACTGCCCCTTTGAGTGCCAGATCAGGGCTGAGGCAACTCGACACTGCAACCCTGATCTGGCATTTTTCCTGCCTAAAAAGAAGCAGCAAAATGCTGCTCCTTTTTGAGGTGGAAAAAAACCATCCTTTCATGGCCAGCATCCATAGTTTTTGTGGGTTTTTTTGGGTCATGTGGCATCTGCGAACACCACTTCTTGGAAGAGGAACTGAAGCATCTGGACTGGGCTCTACAGGCCAATGGTTATTCCAGATCAGAAGGGCTGCCAGGCCCAGGAAAATCCAGATAAGTGAAGACAAGCAGCTACCCAAAGGGAAGGTATTTTTTACCATACATCAAAGGAGTCCCAGACAGAATAGGCAAAGGGGTGAGGAAGCACAACCTTCAAATGGTTTACAAACCGACCAAGAAAATCCAGCAAATGCTTCGCTCAGCCAAGGACCAGAGAGACCCTCTCACAGCCGCAGGAGTTTACAGCATACCATGCAGCTGTGGACAAGTCTACATAGGGACCACCAAACGCAGCGTGCAAACAAGAATCAAGGAACACGAGAGACACTGCAGACTGGGTCAGCCAGAAAAATCAGCAGTAGCAGAACATGCCACAAACCATCCTGTTTGAAAACACTGAAGTTCTGGACCATGCCAACAATTACCATGTCAGAATGCACAGGGAAGCCATTGAAATCCACAAACACCTGGACAATTTCAACAGAAAAGAGGAAACCCTTAAAGTAAACAAGGTTTGGCTACCAGTCCTGAAAGATAGCAAGATAAAGACTCAACAAATGCAAATGAGAACTCTCCCAGCAGACAATGAGCACTATCAAGCAGACATCAATCCTCTTTTGCAGACCCTTCACCCTGAGGCATGCGATTAGCAACAAAAACAATATACATGCAAATTCACTCCTGCCTTTCCACGTCACACTATGGCGGGTTACAGACGGGCAAAAAGGGATGTACTCATGACGTCATGAAGGTAGAGCCTTCAGACGGGCCTTACCTGAATGCCGTCATGAACACGCCCCCCGCACGCCCCAAGCGGGAAGAAGCGGCATTAAAAAGGTGCTGCTTTTTCCGCTTCTTTTCTGTTTGATACGTACCTGCGCAGCTCCGTCTGTAAGCTGCTGCACCGATACGTCAGAATTGCTACGCCGCAAATATAAGTTGCCGGTTTAAAAGCTCCGTGTCAGCTGCGTCCCATAATGGGTCGGGGTCCCGGGACATGCGTGGTTTGCAGTCAAGCTTTAATTGCAACGTCCGCTGCCATGCAGCTGTGGAAGCTGAGGCACAGCTGTGGCGCATTTTAAGCCTCGTAACCCTAACCCTAGAGCCACTTGTGCGCATGCGTTGCTAGAACCGCGGGAAGTTGTAAGTTTTGCCGGCTGATGTTTTGGTTGTAGAAAGTGAAAAGGGAAAGTTTGGGATTTAAAGTGACCCCCTACACACATTCCTGCGCCATTTTCACCTGGGAAAGGGCACAGTTCGGCTGCTCCTGGCACAGCTGTGTGGCGGCTCCCCTTTGCCACCAGGCAGGATGGCTCAGCCATCCACCAGCACCCCGAAAAAAGGCAGGGGGACGTCTTGGTCTCATACTGAGACGGCTGACCTCATAGCTATATGATCCCAGCCAAACATTTTGCAGAAACTGGAGCAGTCCTACCTGAATGCTGACACATATCGAGAAGGGGAAGAAGCCATGAGAGCTGCTGCACCGGTACACCAGAATTGCTACGCCGCTACTTTAAGTTGCCCATTTAAAAGCTCCGTCGCATAGTGAGTTGGGGTCTTGGAACATGCGCAGTTTGCAGTCAGGCTTTAATTGCAACGTCCGCTGCCATGCAGCTGTGGAAGCTGAGGCACAGCTGCGGCGCATTTTAAGCCTCGTAACCCTAACCCTAACCCTAACCCTAGAGCAACATGTACACATGCGCTGCTTGGAAAGTTTGGACTTTAAAGTGCACCCCTACACACATTCCTGTGCCATTTTCACCTAACAATAAAAAACGCTAAAACTGTAAATATTGACATATGTACAAAGGAGGTGAGGGGAGATGGCAGGGGGACAGCGGTGGCAGCGGAGACAGCTGTGGCTGCGCATTGCAGATTCAGCAGGAGCGCGGGGACCAAAGGAGAGGAGGCATCCATGATGCTGGTGACATTGGCAACGTGCAAGTGGACAAGGATGCCAACACCAGCTGATCACCAGCTGGCAGGAGACCACCATTGTTTTTGGGCAGAGCGGGGGGGAAAGTTTTAAAGGGGCTTGGGCACTTTAAATGTGCCCATAGGCTTTCTGCCGCCGCTGGCTCCGCCAGCCGGCAAAGGAAAAAAAAAAGAGACCGCGGAGCTTGAATGTGCCCAAGACCTTTTGATGCCCTCTAAACTTGCCCCCAAAAGCAAAGGGCAACTACAGGGGGCCTGGGCCTGGGATCAAGGGGCAGGGAGCACTGACAAGGCACTAGGTCCCATGATGTCCCATAAAGACATCATTTTGCCTCCCAGGGCATGTGTTCCCTCCCAGCCCTATCTACTCTATTCTACCCTTCCTGTTCTCTCCTCCCACCATGCCTGGCTCACTGGTCCCCAAACCAGCAATCTCCAAACTCTGTCCTTCCAGGCGTTTGGACTTCATCTCCCAGAAGCCCCAGCCACCTTGCCCTGTGGTCTAGGATTCTGGGAGATGAAGTCCAAATGCCTGGGAGGACAGAGTTTGGACATTGCTACCTCACACCACTGCTGCCTAGCTTTAGACTGCACAGGGAAAAAGTTTAAAGGGGCTTGGGTGCTTTAAATGCGCAGACAGGCTTTCTGCCGCCGCTGCTTAGCGATGTAGCTGCGCAGCTGCGCACCTCTCATGCGGCAAAAGAAAAAAAAAAGCTGCGTTTTGGGCCGCCCGTGCGGAAGCTGCCTCTCTTTTTGCAGCGTCCTGCAAGGCGGCGGTTTGGAAACTCTGGGTCCGAAACGGACCCAGGTGAGGCGTCTTCACTGCCCCCCGTGTGGAAGCTCCAACACCTGAGCCACGCCCCCGGGGCGGGCCGTCTGGAGGCTCCGCATTCAGCTGAATACACCTCCAAGATGTCCTCCCCTGCCCGTCTGTAACCTGCCATTATATATACCCAAGTCCTTTCCAGGCAAACATTCTCTGAAGATGCCAGCCACAGATGCTGGCGAAATGTCAGGAAGAAACCTTTCTGGAACATGGCCACATAGCCCAAAAAACCCACAAAAAACAATGAATCGATGCTTTAATATTTGAGTTTTCTACCTCGAACAAAGGTAAAACTTAAAAAACAACAACAACAAAAAACCTTGGACTACATTTGGCATGTTTTACCAAAACAGCACCTACATTTTTTCTAATGCAAAAGCATGGAGGCTTCTCTTGTTAGGCAGTGTTCTCTGCCTAACAAATGGGTTTACAACCTCACAAGGGATGAAGACATCCTGAATCTCAGAGAAAGTACCTTTTTGTATTGCTTGTGGCATTCATGTTTTATCTCCTGAACTTTAAAATGCTTTGTTCTCAGTGTCACACAGTGAGAAGGAGGAGGGAGCTGCCTGCATAGATATCCCACCACACCATCTCAACACACAACAACACAACAACATCTTGACAGAATGCAGGCCTGGGACTAACACTGTCATATTTTAATTTTTTTCCCTCCTGTATGATTTTTAACACTTTTGCCTGATGAAGCTTCAAGAGCTTGCATCATATATTTTGTGCCTTTTGTTTGGTTGAGTAATGTTATCACTCTTTTGTAGTTTTTAGATGTTATTCTACTTTGCTATATGGTCAACATGGCTACACCTGAATGTATAACCTTCCCTTAATAGTAACTGTCCCGCTAACTTTCCCTCTGGAATACTTATATTCATACTTCAGATGTAACAGCTATGGAAATATTCTGACTGAATAGACTCTTCAGGACTATGTGGTGTTTTAGGGAGAAAGTATTCTTGACAAGAACAAGTAGATTTAAGTAAACAAAGATAAGCCTTGTGTAATTCTTTTACAGGACTTAGTAAACAGATGACTGGAGGGCAGTCTGTCTCCCGTTTTGCAATTCCTTTTCCACTTTATTGCCTCCTTAGAGAAGTAGTTCACAAACAAAAAGACCTATATGGAGAACTCTTAAGTGCTTATGCCTGACCACTAAGTTCCAAGTTACTGGGAAGCTTAGACATTCCTGCTTTCAGGGCACAGACCATCTGTTTATGGCCAACTGCATATACTATTTCAGTCTATGGATAGTTGCAGGTAGAAGGAGTAAACCTCTTCATTATGCTACTTACCCAAGTATGTGAACAATATTTGCAATTTCTCTATAGAATTGACTTGAAAGGGGTTTTTAATGCAGATTCCAGCTTCAGTTGGTAACAATGCCATTTATTTTTCATAGCTTGTGACCTGACAAAATTAGTTTCTCAAATGCTTGTTGTTCTTGTGTGTCTTCAAGTTGTTTTTGATTTATGGTGACCCTAAGGTAACCCAATCACAGATATTTTCTTGGCAAGATTTTTTGGGGGAAGTGGAGGTTGCCACTGTGTTTTTTTGAGGTTGAGAGAGTGTGAGTCACCTAAGGTCATACAGGCACTGTCCAGATGGGCCAAAAAGCATGTACTGAGTACGTGCTAGGGTTGCCTGGGAGCGTCCTTTTCAGATGCTCCCTAACCCTAGTACGTACTCAGTATGTCAAAATGGCGGCGTCCTGTCTACATGGGCGTCGCCATTTTGACGTAACGGCCATGTCATGTCCAAATGGTGTGGTGCGGCCATTACATACTGGCAGTGCTGAAGGGCGTTTGTGGCACCCTTTCAGCGGTGCCTAAAGGAGCTCCAAAACGGAGCTCCTTTTGCGCCACCTTTCGCTGGCACAGCTTTTACATGGCCACGCCAGCGATACTGAAGAGAAATTCTCTCTCTCCCCACCGCTATCAGGGTTTTGCTGCTTCCCCGAGGCCTGGAAAAGCATCGGATCGGTGCCTCTGGGGCTGCCGCTGTGGCAGCTCAGGCCCTGATCCGTTGGGGAAAGGGGCGGGTGCAGGCTGTCCCAAAGTGGCGGTCTGTATCCTGCCACAGTGTGTTTCTGTGGCTGAGCAGGGATTCAAACCGTGGTCCCCAGAGTCATAGTCTAACTAATACTCAAACCATTACACCATGCTGGCTCTCTTCTCAAATGCTTCCCCCTTAAGTTTTTTAAAGGGTTTCTTCACTCTCATGCTATGGATTCTAATGCCTTATCTCTAATGTAGAGCTTATATCTAATTTTCTCTCTCTCTCTCTCTCTCTCTCTCTCTCTCTCTCTCTCTCTCTCTCTTTTTTTTTGGTACTGCACATTTAACAGCTTTCAAACTGCCTTTTTCTCTCCAGCTACATATTTCATGTCCATCTCAATGAAAACAAACACCCCTGATTGTCTTCTTTACCAACACAGTTTTCTTCATGATGTATCACTTGGAAAAGGAACCCATACACAACTTGGGCTGCTTAGTTTACACTGGACTTTCTGGGATGGCTTTTTGTGGAGAGAAGACTTACCTCTTTACAGCCTTTATGATTTCTGGTTCTGCAAAGCCCCCTACCCCCATGGAAGTATAGCACATAGGAAAATTCCAGATTGGTTTAAAGAAGCATGATTTTTTGCAATATAGCTCCTTGGATTTGCTGAATTTTTAACTGTTTTTTGCCCAAATCCACTTATTCCATTCTTGAGGTGTGTGGCTATTTGGAGTGACTTCTTGGATCTAGACTGTAGCTCTTCCAAAAGTATTTTTAAGGGGGGATGTCAGTAGGGTTGGTGTTAGTTGATGCGGTGACCCATGGTGTCACTGCCCCCCATTGACATCCTCCCATACTACACCATACAGAATCCTTAGTAATGTTTTTTGTACTACTGTTACTCATAAATCGTAATTCCCATACATGACAGAATATTACATTAGTGGCAATAGTTGTGTCATCAACAACCAGCAAAATTAAAATTATACCTTTTCATCACCATATCACACACATAGACTAAATGTATTTACATGTACATATTTTCATGCAGTTAAAGTGAAAATTTGGTAAGATGTGATGTTTTTAGAGAAAACTGAAAAAGAATTTTAAAAATGTTTAATTTTTTAAAAAATATTTTTAATTTTAAAATTTGAAATTTAAATTGTAAACCTGGTACCCCTCATTTCTCCTCCCACTGAGCCTTGCACCCTCTCTCTCTCTCTCTCTGCATTGTGTGCCCTCAAGTCTTTTAGGATTTATGGCAATCCTAAGGCGACCCAACCCTATCATGGGGTTTTCTTGGTAAGATTTGTTCAGAGAATGGTTGCCTTCCCCTGAGCATGTGACTTGCCCAAGGCCACCCAATGGGTTTCATGGCTGGTCTTCAGAGTTGTAGTCCAACATTCAAATGACTACATCATGCTAGCTCCCCACACCATCTCTTCAATGTTTTAAAGGGATACAGGCAAATGCCATGGCCATCCAAAAGGCAGATGTTTAGAGAGCAGTGGTGTCACCCACCATTAGGATGTCACCTGGTGCAGTTCATACTTCCCACACGGCCCTAGTGATGCCCCTGGGGGATGGTTTGCTCAGATAGTCCTATGATTTGGAGGGCAATTTTTCTCATCTCAGAATGTTTAATTTTCTTTTTATCATTACATGAATCATAGTGTTATAGGGTCAAAGTGCTATTTCAGTGATGCACTATCACAATGTAACTCTAATAAAGTTAAGAAAAGAGAAGGGACCATATTGTTCTGGTATGTCTTGGAATAAAAAAGAAACCTGCTTCAGAGTGGGAATAAAATGTTGTAACTGAACCATTGTTTGCATTAAAAAAACAAAACAAAACTGAGAATTACATTAAGAATTAATGCAGCCTTCCAATACTATTTAATATATATATGGAACTGTGGGGGGAGGTCATCTAGAGTGTTGGGCACTTGTGCCATCACTATGCAGATAATCTCCAGCTTTCCACCTCAATGGAAGGAAGCTGTGTTGGTTGTAAACTGGTGTCTCTGATCAGTAATACACTGGACGAGGGGGAATAAACTGAAGCTTAATCCAGATACACTGGACGAGGAGGAATAAACTGAAATTTAATGGAAGGCAGATTAGGGAATAGGGAAATGCAGGTTTACAGCTTTGTGTGTCCCTGGAGTGTTCAGAAACTTTAACTGTTCCAAAAACCCGCAGAAAGATTGTTAATTGGGGCAGGTTGCAGGGAGCACATAGCCCCCTGATAGGAACAGCTCCACTGGCTGCCAGTCAGTTTCTAGGCACAATTTAAAGTGCTGGTTGTGACAAGTAAAGCCCTCTATGGTTCTGGTCCACCACCACCAATAATAATATTTTGCCATTTTCTTCAAGTTTTCTTGTTCCTTGTTCCTTTTAAAAATGTATACCATCCTTTAACTAAAGGCACTCCTATGCTTTAAAAAATACCTCCCTTTTAAAGAATTCATATTATAAGGGGTTTGCTTTTCTAAATATAGACAATTTTAATCTATCAAATTATATATTCTGTTGCCTCTATATCTGAAACTTCAGTATGTGCTTGATGCTTAATAGCACAGTTCTGGCCTTATTTTCCTGGAAGTAAATTCAAGTAACATGTTCAATCAAGTTAACTCACCAGTAGATATATTTAGGATCATTGCGTTTTTATTCTGTTGTTGTATGCTACAGAAAAATGGAATTTTGTTTTCATAGAAAATGAAAACATTGGAGATGCCTTCCAATGTTGCCTGATTGGGAAAAATTTCAAATTATGAACCACTAATCATAAACTGAAATTAATACTATCTTTCTGATTTATACATGTTTCTTCACCTATTGCAGTTTTCTCTGGATTACACCTAATGTGTGGAATTAACCCAAAGGGATAACATTTATTCATGCTCTGACTACATGTAAAATCCTGTGAAAATTATAATCTTTTTGGTAAGAACTAAAATAAGGGTAAGTAGAGATGATGAAATTTTAGTTCATTTATTTCATACTTGTCAATAAATATGGTTGGCAAACCTTTATTCTGCCAAGTGGTTACATCATTTTGGGAGTAATCTGCACTGAAGCTTCTAGCACAGTGATTCCCAAACTTCCTCTAGGTGTTTTGGACTTCAACTCCCAGAGGACCTAGCCATCTTGGCCACCAGTCACAAATTCTGGGAGCTGAAGACCAAAACATCTGCAGGACCAAAGTTTGGGAACCACTAGTGGGTGAAGCCAGAGCGACAGGTTGGCAGTGGCACAGGTTTCATCTGCTCTCTCTTCTTTTTCTTATTATTTCATCATATTTCTGGTTCATCTCCATTCCCCTTTCTCCCTTGCTCTTCCTCTATACCCTGAGCTTTGCACAGTACTAGGGCAGCCTGGATCTCAAGGAAAGTTACTTTTCTGTTGCTAATGGATTTGACATTTTATAACCTGTTTTATATTGCCCTTTGTCTCCAGTTTCCCCAGTCAAGAAGGAGAGTGACTTCTGCCTGCATTGAGATCCCTCAATACTATCCTGACAACAAATATCTGATAAATGGCCTGTGACTCTAACATTGCTACTTTTCTTCTCCTGTATGATTTTAAAATCTTACCTGATGAAGAAGATAGTGAAGTTTAGAAAACTTGCGTGATGGATTTTCTGCATTTTGGTTGGCCAATAAAGTTACCTGTCTTTTGTTGATTTTGTATTTTGTTGTATTTTCCATACCCAACAGTGGTGTCCCTGCACTGGATGTCAATGGGTGTTGGGGGTGGGGCTTCTGGAGGTGGGACTTCTGAGGCAAGACTTCTGGAGGGACAGAGCAGGGAGAGAGGGAGAGTATCTGGGATGGTGCAGGGGGAGAGAGAGCATGCAGGGCAGTGTGTGTGTGTGTGTGGGGGGAGAGCACATGGGATAGTGCAGAGAAGAGGAGTGTGTGCAGGATGGTGTAGGAGGGGAGGGCTTGACTGGGATTCACCCCTTTTCTGGGGAATCACCTGGTGCAGGCCACACCCCTGCAACCCCTAGTGATGTCACTGGCTTAGCCAGAGTGCAGATGATTGATACTGATCTTGCAAGAAGTCTGAACAAATTCTTTGCAAAGGGTCTTTTCAATAAAGCCATGGGCTGCATGTTACACTAGAGCTCCAGGTTAATTTAATAAAGGCTTTGACACCCCTCTCCCTCAGGGCAATTTTGAATGTTTTGAAATCTGTTAGATATGTTTCTGGTTCATACCATTTTAAAATCCAAAAATGTCTGGGATATTAATCCCTGGAGTGTTCCATTCCATGAGATGAAATAAAATCTAACATTGAAGCTATGGTTTGTGTTTTGGAGACCATGGTTCTGTCTCAGTCCTGAAGCCAGTCTACCTGTACCACTCATTTCAAAATCCTCACAATCTGCTGTATCTGTATAACAAAAGCAGATGCTTGTAAAGGTCATTGAGATTAGAATATAAACTCCAGCTTGCTTTATTATGCATTAGCCGTAGAAGGACTTTATGCACTGATGCATTGCCAGCACACACGGCTGTTTATTTCAAGCAGTGACAAACATCCACGTATTTTGCAATATTCTGACTTCATCTTTTGAGCTGCTGGAAACTGTGACTGAACATCTGCCTGAAAAGCAATTCCCAGAATTGAGTTGCCAGAACTAGCCAGATAAATCAAAATAACTTTTCAGTTTTTTCTTTGAGAGCCTGATTTGCATTTGTCTCAATTAAAATGTATTTAATAACAACGCTGTGGGCCTGGCTAGAATAGCCTGTTGATCTGAAGAAGACTCCATTGGTGGAGTGTGGTGACTTTAGCTCTTTCAGCATTGTCTAATAACATCAAATGCATTGCTCCATGGTCTCTTGTTAATCTTATATGAAAAAAAGTATGAATTTACAAGTGTGACTCCTGATGATGTCTACTGAGGCAGGCCAATCAGTTTTTAAAGTTCTTTTTACCAAGGAATTGTGTATTTGTGTTTCAGTTCGTAAACAAAGCTTGGAAAAATGACTTTTTTCCACTACACCTCCCATAATTACCCACCAGCTGGACTAGTTTCTTTCCATGTGGGACCAAGGACACTGCAGTTCTCTAAATCAACTTTCTTTGTTTTGGTTATTCAGATGCATTTTCTGGATATGTTGAGCAACAGTCCCCATCCTCTCAAGACAATGGGGCCATTGGATTTGTTGTCTGGGGCTGATGGAATTATCATCCAGTATATCTAGGTGAGGCTTTGATAGACAGAGTAGACATATCCTTGTGTTTTGTCCTCATTCAGTGGCCCATCCCTTGTTTGGTTAACCTATGATATCTGTGTGATGTTATTAGGCTGGAAATCTGATTGTCTACCTGGACAATTGGGAAGTCGATATGGTTGTTTGTGTTGTGTGTTCTTCTGACTCCCACACACCAGAAAGCAAAAGCAACATGTCAGTGGGTGACTTTTCTTAATGTACAGTATTGCATTTTTGCCCTCATTGTTTTTAGGGGGAGACATTTAAGTAGATGATTAAGTCTTCTTGGTGGGAATCAAGTTGGCTTCAGTTTTGTGACAAGCTCATGTTGTTTCAAAAATGAACTGTATAGAAGATGAAGAGTGTAGCTTCAGATGAGCCATGTTTAATATATTGATTGAGTGATTGATTGGTGAAGGTAAATGTGCAGTCCTCCAACTGTTGTTGGCTTGTGACTCCAGTAGCCAGCATAGTCGATGATAAGGAATGTTGGGAGTGACAATCCAACAACGACCAGAGGGTCTGTAGGATTCACATTTCTGTTTTAAAGCATTTTTATTATGTTTTCCACCTGAAAATACTATACCCTCTATTTAAAAAAAATGGTACAATAAATAAATACATAAATAAATAAATGAAGGATGAAGGAAGGAAGGAAGGAAGAGGAGGGGAAGCACCCATTCTTAAAGTTCTGGGCCTTTTTTTGTAATAACCAGCTGGGATGGAAATAATTCATTTGCATGCTCTATTATCCTTCTCTCTCTTTGATAACATCTGAGGGAAGCAAAATTTTCTTTCTTGCTTGCAAGAAAGGGAGAATTTAAATTGTTTACTGTTAGGAGGGCATTGTTGTTAGGAGGACATCGTGGGAGAGCCTGACACTGCCTGCAGAGAGTCAGGATATCAAAGGCCCTGTGAACAGTACTAGTCCCGTATTATGCTTATGTTGCTCCTATTGGGCCATTTCTCTTCTACTTTGCCCCAGCCATCAAATAGTTCAAAACATCAGCATTTCTAACTGAGCCCCATCCAAATGCTGTGATATAAGCTAGCTGTATTTTCTAATCCCTTGAACATTTTATTGAAATACCTCTCTATAAAAAGCCTTCTATACATTCTACTGACTGTATTAAATAAGTCTGGTGGTGGTAGGGAGAGGTCATGTAATTTATTGAAGGCGCCTTGTGCCTGAAAGGATGTTATCTTTTTCCCAAGGAAGTGGGGGGGGGGAGGGGGTTAATGTATGACTCTGTGGAATTTAAGATTAAAATTTCAGCTCATTTCTGTTCCCAGTCATCCTCTTCGTATCTTATATTGCCTGCTTTTGAACATGAATTTTCAGTATATGTGAGATTTGGACCCTTCTGTGGTCACACATAGGTAAGCCTTTAAAATGTTGTCCAAATGTTATCCCTGTTCTCCAAAAGAAGCCTTTTACATGCTTTGTTTCCAGTATGGGGGCATCTGGATATATATCCCTAATACAGTATGCCTCTGCATCCAAGTGCTTTTGAATAGGCTGGCTGAACAATCTGAGGGAAATTCTGCTCATCTATATCCAAAATCATCTGTATCCATAGACACCAAGTATTTTATGCCGAACTGGAAATTTTGATTTTTTTAGATTGTAATGTCCAGATACACCCTTGCCAGCTCAAGGATTCTGGGAAAGATAATCCAAAAATAACAACAATGCCCTCCTAACAGTAAACAATTTAAATTGTCTAGCTCTGTATGCAAAGAGATCCCCATGCCTCTGAGAAAGTAGACTCAAATCTACAAAACCTCATGTTACCAAATTATCTTTCAGTTAGTCTCAAAGGTGCTACAAGCTTCCTTTGCACACTGATTTTCTAGACTACTACAGCTTTGTTTTCATTTTCTAGCTCTGAATCTTATATGAGTAGATGCTTTGTGTGGGCAGCTGCAGTGGAACAGAGGCAAAGTTTCACCCAAAACCTCCTGGTAGTTGCTATACCAGCCAAAAATGTGACCTGGAAATGAGCAGAAGTCACTTCCTGTATTTTCTTCCTGCATTTTCACCAGGGTTTTTTTGTTTGTTTGTTTTTTTGCCCTTTTCCACCAGGACATGGATATAAGTAATTTTGAACTTACTGAAGCTTCTGTCTGGTACCGTCAATTCAAAATGGACTTCAGTGTCAGACAAAAATGTCTAACAGCTTTTGTAGGGGAACTTGTACATGCATGCAGTACTAATAGGATGCCAATCATCCTCATGTCCATCTAGCTGCAGACCAAAAAAACATACTAAGTAGCTGCCATAAGGCATGAATGATTAGGTTCTTTGTCTAACCATCTTCCCTTTCTTCTTCATCTCTCTAAGTGTATTTTTGCACTTTTGCAAGATCACATTCCAGAATACCCATGTTTTCTTTTACTGAGAATTAATACACCTCTAATACATGTATGCAGAATTTGGAAGAGTAGCCTTTTTGAACTACAACTTTTAGAAGTTGCCTGGGACATTCTGGGAATTATAGTCCCCCCATCCAATAAAACCCTTTTCAAGGTTTTCATGCATTGCACAATATCCAGTCCAAACATACTGAGGACTCCATCTCATGCTAACCATGTAGATATCCTTATCAGGTTCTGTTGTGAGCATATGATAAGCTAACAGAAAGGAGTCACCAAGCTTTGCTGATATCTTTTACACAAGGATTTCACCAAGATCATAGGAAGTTGACTCTTGGACACACTGCAAGTAAATTAAAACTGTATGGCTTGGGGATTGGTAAAGGTTGAATGAGATTATTGGATTCCATTTCTTTGCAGTCCATATGCTGAATAAAGGAAATTAGAGTGGAGTTAGAGGAAGGAGATGTAAGGAGCCAGATTTGCATAGTCCTTCATATCGTTTTAAGTGATGCCAATTTAAACACCAGATAAGGAAATGAACTGCACTCTCTGTGCCTGGATATTTCAGGAAATTATTATAATTTAATGCTGAATAGTAGAGTTCAGTATGCTCTGTATATAAATTAGCCACATGCATTAGATTGCACATAAGAAGACTTGCCAAAAAATACAAAGAACAGAACTGTGAACTTAGATGAACTTACCTTGTTTAGAGATAACTTCAGAATGCAAGGATAAACAATTTAGGCTAATGCCCATTTACACATTATCCATGGACGTCACTGCTTAGGCACTCTTTCCGTTGGCCAAAGTAACTAATGTTATACTTATTTGCAGAATAGCATAAGTGTAAACATTGTTGTTGATTGTAATTAAACCCCTCAGTACTGCTAGCTATTTCATGCATGGGAAATTTGATAATGAGTGGAAACAGGTCATGTAGTGGATAAAACAGCCCCACTGCTCCCTTTAGTTCAGAGGAGTGACTGACAAAATGGACTCAATTTGTTTCTTAGCAAGGCTGTTACAGTATAAGGGTAGACAATCTTTCAGCAAAGACAGCCTTCCCCCACATCAAAACCTTTCCCAAATCTGCAGCTGCAGGGAAGTGTTGGATGGCATGCAGTCAGTTCATGCAGGGCAACAGCAGAGCTCAGTAGTGTCAGGGATGATGGGAGTTGTAGCTCTTCACCTCTGGCTTGAACTCACCACCTGGTTGTGCACCGCGCTGACCAGTTTTGGCCAGTGGTTATAGCTTAGCAAGAGTTACAGAGAATAGGCTGAAGACCCTGACAAACTCTCCAAGCCTTCTCACTCTTGCTTCCACAGAAGTCTTCACCCCTCTTCTTCAGGATCCAGCTGGTTCTTGTAGCTTCACCCAAGACACCAGACAACTCAGTAGTCTTATATAAAAGATCTACTTTATTCTACTATACACAGCTCCAAAACTATCCAACACAACAATACTCTACTCCTCACTATCCACTACTACTACCCACTCTACAACCCACAAAATGTACTGGGATCTATAGTCATTATTATAGCCAAATCATGGCACCACCTACTGTTTTCTGTTGCCACCCAGTAGGCGTGTAAAACATTCCCATTGGTTCTCCTTGTTTATCCCACAATTAATGATTTCATCATCTCAGCCTTGACCACTTAACAATTGTCAGGTGTGTCCAATTATTCACTATGCATTTCTTGTCCTTGGCATTCAGGACTTGTTAATTGTATTACCATTCACACCTGTGTGGTTCTCAATTGGCTTCTGCTGAGTCACTCTGACTCTCACATACAAGTTTTATTTTCACTTACTGTATGTCCCATGTTGCTTTTTCCTTAACAAGTAGAAGATACTATTTTAGCAGCTGTGAAGGCTGCTGATAGCCAGATGCAGAAGATGGCTAGACTGCAGAGCTGGAAAACATTACTTTTTGAACCACTATTTCCTAGCCAATTCTGGGAATTGTCATTCAAAAATGTGATTTTCCCAAGTTGAGGGACATGGGCAAAGCTATCTTGTGATATTTCACTGTCCAAAGCAAAAGAACCGAACAACAGAAAAACTGACTGTACTGAAAGTTGAATCTTACTTCAACAATGGGAATGGGAGAAAATCCTCTTGTGCACCTGAAGGTAGCAGGCTAGCTTACAGGGTTCAAGGAATGCAGCTCTTTTGTACAACAGCTGGCTGTGACTTCCTATTATCACTTGCCTGAGGTGAATGTTTCACTCTATGCAATGGTATGGCCAGCCAGGATATAGGTGCAGCAGAGCCAAGCTTGGAAACCCAGACTAGGGCCTTGTTCCCACTTTGGTTTAAACCGGATCGTGATTTGAAATGATCCAATTTAAACCACCATGGTTCCCACTTAATTTGAATAGCTGAAGTGATTTGGAAAGGGGGGCATGCCTTTTGCCCCTTTAACCCATGTCAAAAAGAGGCTGGTAAAATGGGGTATTTTGGGGCTGAATCAATTTATGTAGAAATAAATTGATTCAGCCCAAGTGGGAACCATGCGGATTTGAATCCGCCCCCGGTGCAAGTGGGAACCAGGGAGGCGGATTTGATTCTGCTTCCTGTGATGGGGGGCAACTGCAATGGTCCCGGCCTACTGGCCTCCAAAAGTCTCCCTTGCCCCTCCATACCTGCTGGCCAGTCTGTCTCCCCAGCCTCCTTCCTGTGTGACCACCTTCCCAGCATCCCTGGCTTCTGTGTGACTCTCCTTCTCTGTGACCTCCTCTGCTGTGATGGAACCTGGAGCAAACATAGTGGGAACCATGCCGGGACCGGAACCGAATGAAGAATTCAGATCTGGAACCAGACTATAAGGGAAGTGGAAATCACCCCTAGGACTGCAGTTCCTGCATTTATAGGGCACCCTTTCCCAACTTGTTGCTGCCTTCCAAATATTTGAACAGCTTCCATCACCTATCTAATGATAGGGACAATTGGGAATTATAATCCAAAACATCTGTCGAGTATAAAGTTGTGGGAGACTATATAGGGATGAGCCAGGGAACTGACTGGATGGTAACTGAGAAATGCTGTTTAGGAGAAGGAGGTAGGCTTACCAGGAAAGTTCAGAGAAGTACCTGACCAGTTTAGACTGAGGGAAATGCAACAGGCCTTGTAATATGTGATAGACAATAGCATGAGATGGCCTTTCTGATTACTTACAACAGGAGAATTCCATCCCACAGAATATATATCTTGTTATTTCTTTTGACAATAAATACAATTTTTCAAATTTTGTAGACAATTTCTGAAGGCTATGTCACACATGGACTTGATTTCCCCTCTCAAAGTCAAGATTTGATAACTTGCAGTGGATTTGTGGACAGTCCAAACTGGAAAGCAACATCTGAGGCCCATAGACCATTCGTTCTGTGATACATTCCTTCTATTATGGCCCTTTTACACATGCAAGGCACCATTTTGCCCTAATAATTAAGTAAGTCATAGATATTATGAACTATTGAACATACAAAGAGCCATACTGGATTAGAGCAGAGGCCCCTCTCTATCTAGTCCAGTATTCTGTTGTTCACTGGCCAACTTCATGCCTCTGGGAAATCCCCAGGTATGGCATGAATGCCACTAGAAATGGCCAGCAACCAAATGCTCCTGGTTGCTGGTCATTTCTGACTTATAATGACTCTAAGGTGAACGTATCCTGAATTTTCTTGGCAAGATTTATTCAGGTTTGGTTTTTATTTTGTTGCCCTTGTTGTCCTCTGAGGCTGTGAGAGTGCGACCTGCCTAAGGTCACCCAGTGGATTTCCATGGCCAAATGGGGATTTGAACTGTGATCTCCACAGTCATAGTCCAATGCTCAAACCACTACAATAGCAACAGCAAGTACATTTCTATATCGCTTATCAGTGCACTTAAGCACTCCCTAAATGGTTTACACTGTGTAAGCTAATTGCCCCCAACAAGCTGGGTATTCATTTTAGTGACCTCTGAAGGATGCAAGGCTGAGTCAACCCTGAGCCCCTGGCTGGTATTGAACTCACAACCTTGTAGTTTATGAGTGAGTGGCTGCAGTACAGGTATTTAACCACTGTGCCATCAAGGCTCTACCATCCTGGGTCTCACCTGCTCCTGGTATTTGAGGTATTATATTCATAATTTTTGATAACCCCATTCTGAATGAGTTTGTCCCACTCCCTTCTAAAGCTAATGGGTGGTGGTTGAGGAAAATAACCAGAAATGCTATATTTATGGTGAAGTAATTAGATAATTTGCAGATGTATCTATAATGTCTGTGCCAGAGGTAATGGCTCTTTTTTAATCCCCCCCTCAAGACTTACTTTCTGGAAAAAAATGACCCATTAGACTATCTGAGTCAATGTATTGCTTTCTGGACTTTAGAAGTCAGGAGTGGCCTTTTTTTTTTTGGAGATCTGTCATAGAACCATGAACCCATGCAAGATGTCCTTCAGAATGCTATCTATCATACAAGCTGGGACAGAATTAAAACATGACCTTTCAGAGTTCAAAATCTGCTAATTCCTAAGAAAGCATAGTATTAAAAATAACATCCTCTTGTTTTCTAAGGCAGCTTTATCATCTTGAAGTGTTTCTGGGGAACTATGTGATCTATATAGCCTTAATTAGTTTACAGCAGGGATGAAGAACATGTGACCTCCACAGACTGTTGGGAATTCCACTCCCATCATCCCTCACCACTGGTCATGCTAGCTAGTTCTGAACCAAACTTGCAGCTCAATAAGATTCCAAGACTACCTCTGTTTTATAGGATAGTTGCTTGACATTTGTCAATATTTGAATCTGCTTGACATTTGTTTTGTTTGTTTGTTTGTTTTATTTATATACCGCTATTCCAAAGATCATAGCGGTGAACAGCAAGTAAGCTAATTAGCAAGTAAGCTAATTTGCCCCCAACAGTCTGGGTACTCATTTTAGCGACCTTGGAAGGATGCAAGCCTGAGTCGAGCTTTGTCAATATTTGAATTGTCCTGACCTCTTATATGTATTTTTGTATTTCTAGCTTTGCAGGAAAACTTGCTAATATGTGTAACAAGGAACATTAAACTGTAAGGCAAGGAAGTCATTGGGTACAATGCAACATTTTAACATCCTGTTGATTTTGATTGAAGAATTAGGATCAGCTTCCAGTTCCTTCCATTTAATCCACTGGGTGCTGAACAGCCCTGTTCTTAAAAGTGGAACATGTTAAAAATGTTGTAGAGCAGAGTGTTGGTGTCCAGGATTTCAGCCACTGTAGACTCTTCCCTCTTCTATTTAGTCCAATAGTCTTCCAATAACAGTCTGTTACCACAGAGCACACTTGGGAGATTTTCAGACGGGCAAAAGTGACGGGAGCATAGTTGGATGTTCCCATCAATTTTACACTTTTGAGCAGAGATTATCAGATAAATTGGTGCCTCTTTCTTCTGAGTCTGAACAGATGTGATTGCATTGGAGCATTTGGTTGTAGACTATGGATCTGATAGTGTGTTCAGGGTGGAAGTTGGAGGCATGTAAATACATGTAGCCATCAGTGGGTTTGTGATATAGTAATAAGGTGGTTAGATGACAATTTTGTAGCTGTACTGTAGTGCCCAGAAAATGAATCTCCATTCTAGAAGCACAAGTAAAGAACCAGCCATCTACATAAACCATAAATGAATATAACTTCTCTGAGAACAGGAAAACCATTTTTGATCCTCAGATCTCTCTTGGAAGAGGTCTCTTGTTCTTTCTTTTTTATTGTCACCTTCTATTTCTATACATTGATTATTATAGTAGTTCTCCTTTTCCCTGTGCACATGTCTCTGAACAGTTACATTCATGGTCCTGACCCCATTTTGGTCCCCTCTTATTTTTGCTTCTCATCTGTCCTTAACTGCTTGAAAGGTTTCATCCATTCTCCATTCAGGCTTCTCTTTCTTTGTGCTGCAGATAGTGTCTGCTTGCATTTCCCCCTGACAATGTCTCTGGCCTTTATTCCAGAGTTCTTCTGGCTCAATGAGGCTACCTAGTGATAACTACCTGAAGTCCTACTGATTTAAATGGGACCTAACTGCAAATTAAATTTGGAATTAGGTAAATGTCTTTTTGATCAGAAAAAAATGTTTTTTATTCAAAGATGTCATTTTTAAAATGGTGATGAGCCTTTCTAGTCCTTTTTACATTATGGTATTCCCATTTGTAAGAAATATTCTAAAGTATTTCACTCAGCTACATTTTCTTATATTGTGAAGACTCCTAAATGTATTGTAAACCAAGAGGGAAATCATCTAGGTTGAAGGTCAGTATTTGGCTATTGGTGTTATCTGAGCTTTGGCAAGATTAAAGAAACTATTTTATTTTCTTCAATAAATCATCCGCCAGAAGCCACAAACAAAAATCTATGAATGTAGATGTACTCCAAACCATTCACTTTTTTTCTTTGAAGCTTTAGAAGCTTTCCAGAAAAAAATATTAATGAGAAGGTTCAATGTCCAGCAAGAAGACTTAATCTCAAGGAAGAATTTAGGTTAGTTATCTTGTATTTCATAAATGAGTGTGGGAACTTCAGAGGAGATTGTGTTGTCTTGCATGATGAAGAGCAGATTTAGCCTGCATACAAGATCTCCAGAGCCATCTATGCTTGATCATGGAAGAGGTTATTGAGGGTAGGAGTAGTCAATGAAAGATCACAGACATAAGATGGTGTGCAGTATACTAGAGACTTCCCTAGGTACATACCCTCCAGATGTGTTGTACTACATTATTTCCATTAAAGGTGGCTGTTGTTCCCATTGCCTGGCAATGATGAGGTTGCAGAACAACATACCCAGAAGGCACTAGGATACTAGGCTACTAAAAAGGATATGATTCATAGGAATTATGACAAGGAAGAACTTCATTTCTGTGGAAGAAACAGCTGTATGTTTGCAACTTCACTAACAGAAGCCAATAGATTGCTTATCACATGATTAATGAAATAAAGTCAGTCATTTCTGGCACAATATGAGAATGAGTGCAATGACAGGAAAGAAAGCCAGGCTGCATATGTAGGGCAGAAGGAGGGTAGATTTTCCTGAAGCCTGGGAGCCAGGCCCAGGTTGCAATCCCCATTTCTGTGAGGAAAAAAATGAGGACAAACTGTACACAAGGGCTTCTTATGCTATTTGATGTGGGGGATCAAAGATTCCCCCCTCCCAGGTGCTAGGGCTTGGTGCTAAATTTGTGTGTGCTGGATACAATGATTTATTTCTTCTCTGGAAACCTGCCAGGGATGGCAGCCAATAGCTCAGAGATTGGCACTGTCCAGAGACCACCATTGGTATAGATAATGTCTAGAAGCCAACTTGTTTAAATCAATGACATTATCAATTAAGTTGGAAATTTTCAAATGAATAGGGACAACTTAATTACTTTTACTTTTAATTGAATTGATTGACTTTAGTTGGGGTTTCAGCATTATCAGTTAAGTTATTTATTAATTGAGTCAGAGAGAATGCTTAAGAGCTTAAAAAGTTTATATTTTCCAGTTGACTGTTCCTCAAAATTGCTTGGATTTTTGCAAAACTACTTACTTTTTGTTAGTGCCTTGTGGCTTGAAAATTATATTTATGTCAAAAGAGGAGCAAAATTACTATGCTATGCTGGCTCTCAAACACACACACACACACACACACACACACTCTCTCTCTCTCTCTCTCTCTCACACACACACACACACCAGCTATTTACAATCTAGTCTTTCATACATTTGAGACAGTAAGATCTATAGCCCCAAATATTTTCAGATTTTTTTTCCTTAAAAAGGAAACAATGACAATAGGCCTAAAACGATGACATATACTTTCAGGGTTTTGTTGCGTTTCAGGTTTCTTTCTCAAGTTACCAGCTTTAAAAAACCCTCTTATTATTATTTACTGGGCTAAGCAAGAGGGAAGGACACCTACTTTTATCTAAATATACAGGTAGCTGTTGCTTAATTTCCCTCTTTTTACATCTTTCTCTCTTTCTAAAAGAAAAAAGAAAGAATTTTGTAAAAATCAAAACCCAAAATCCAAACCCTCCTTTTAATGATAACCTAAATTAGGACAGGGATGAAATTGTCTAAATATGTAATGGTTCACTGAGCTAAAATTAGCTTTGGCTAGCTGTGGTGCTATCCATTTATCACAATGATTTGAATAGTAGCAGCTGATTACTTGGCAAGCCAACTAAAAAAGGCATACTGTTTGATATACCCCATGACATATGCGGGTGTGCTATACATAGCTTTAACCTTATGTGGAAGGTAAAGCCACTGGAAACATAATGGTGCATGCACCCATGGCGCGCGTGTCACGCCAAGCACAGGAATGCTGCCCCATTGAAACAAATGGGCTTTGAGCATAGGCATTTCCCCCCATACACAGGGGGTGGGTGGGTCCGGAATGGATCCCCGCATATGGGAGGGCCCACTGTATGCATAGTGTACATTGTATTTTTGTTGTGTGCCTTCACATCATTTCTGACTTATAGCAACCCTAAAGTGAACCTAGCATTGGGTTTCCTGGGGCTGTGGGTGGCTGAGCAAGGAATCAAACCCTGATCTGTAAAGTTGTAGTCCAGCACTCAAATCACTGCACCACCTTGGTTCTTGTGTATACAGTAGACCCATGTTATACTATGGAGTTTGGTTCCAAGATCCCCTGTGGATAAAAAAAAGTCCATTGATGCTCAAGTCCCATTAAATAGAATGACATAGCAAAATGGCATCCCTTATAAAAACTGGAAAATCAAGGTTTGATATTTGAAATTTATACTTTTTTGAACATTTTCAAACTGTGGATGCTGGAATCCGTGTATAAAAAATCCATGTTTAAGAAGGGACAATTGTACTGTATATGGTGGCATAAGTTCTTGTGATGAGCAGTGGCATTACTGAGGTGGTGTCACCCGGTATGGGATGTGTGTGAACTTCCTTGTCTCCCCCCACCCCCACCAGCCACTTGCCCAGATCACTGCTACTGTAAGTCAATTGTCCTCCCCAAAGGTCTTCAGGGTCTGGTGTGGCTGCAGCCAGGCCAGACCCTGAAGGCAGCGATTTCCTCTAAAGCCTTCAAGATCCTGCATAACTGCAGCCATGCTGAACCTTGAAGGCAGCTGCCTACTGGGTCTTCAGGCCTACTGAGGGGGAGCTTATGTGGCCTCTGGAGGGCCCATTTAGGGCCCATTGCAGCTTCTGGGCAAGTAGGAAAGTGTCCTCACTGTGCCAGTCCCTCAAGGTGTACCGCCTCAGTGGGTGACACCCCGCTCTGGAGTGTCACCCATTGTGGTCCACACTACCCGCTCCCCCCTAGTGAACAAGTGGTGATGAAGAGTTTTTCCTGGACTATGAGGCATGGAAATGGATAGTGGAAGGCCCTGTATAGCATAGAGAGTTGCTTAACCAGATTCTGTCAAAGCCTTGGTTGATACCTGGAATAACGACCTTACCAAGGCCATAGACATTATCACTCCTGAGCGTGATAATGGAATAGCCTACCAGGAGAGATCCGTTGCATTACTACCTTAAAGGCCTTTAAGAAGGCACTCAAAATGGATCTCTTCCGGCGGGCTTATCCATCAGATTCTATATAAAAGTTGATGATAATATCCCACTCTCAACTGTGATCACTTACTACTGATAAATTTATTTTAGAGTATTAATAAGAATTGGTAAATTAAATATTAGTGTTTTATTGATTTATTAATATTCTGTACTATTTGTATTACCTTGTATTATTTTATTGTTGTAATAGCACCTTGATCTTTGAAGAGGTTGGAAATATAAATAAACTATTATTATTATTATTATTATTATTATTATTATTATTATTATTATTATTATTATTATTATTAT